>NW_019493609.1:409-1149 GCF_002814215.2 Seriola lalandi dorsalis | reverse complement strand
AACATTTCCTCATCACGTTAAGAGAAGGGAACGACCGCTATTATGTTTCCTACAGAATATATTTGTGGCTGCAGTTTAGTTGTACAGAGACAGGGCTGCTCCACAGACTGTGAGAGAATGGTGTCTGCTTGTATGAGGATGGTCACAGATCCTTTGCAGTAGCCTGTGTGGCACCATGTTGGCACAATCTCCTCACACGGGGCTGATAAGGAAGATTTCATCAGCTGTTCGTTAGCCACAACAAAGAAAACTCAAGATTTGGTTTTCATGAAATCTACTGAAAACACAATCAGTTTTACTGAGAAGAAATGTAAAATACATCAGATCTGAAGATACCGTTTAATACGTCCATGTGCATCATAAGCATGTCTATGTGCCAGTGACATCAGAGATCACCTGTCTGTGTGCCTGTGACATCAGAGATCACCTGTCTATGTGTCTGTGACATCAGAGATCACCTGTCTATGTGCCAGTGACATCAGAGCTCACCTGTCTATGTGCCAGTGACATCAGAGATCACCTGTCTGTGTGCCTGTGACATCAGAGCTCACCTGTCTATGTGCCAGTGACATCAGAGATCACCTGTCTGTGTGCCTGTGACATCAGAGATCACCTGTCTATGTGCCAGTGACATCAGAGCTCACCTGTCTATGTGCCTGTGACATCAGAGATCGCCTGACTGTGTGACTGTGACATCAGAGATCACTTGACTGTGTGCCTGTGACATCAGAGATCACCTG
>NW_019493609.1:0-389 GCF_002814215.2 Seriola lalandi dorsalis | reverse complement strand
TCAGTTTTACTGAGAAGAAATGTAAAATACATCAGATCTGAAGATACCGTTTAATACGTCCATGTGCATCATAAGCATGTCTATGTGCCAGTGACATCAGAGATCACCTGTCTGTGTGCCTGTGACATCAGAGATCACCTGTCTATGTGTCTGTGACATCAGAGATCACCTGTCTATGTGCCAGTGACATCAGAGCTCACCTGTCTATGTGCCAGTGACATCAGAGATCACCTGTCTGTGTGCCTGTGACATCAGAGATCACCTGTCTATGTGCCAGTGACATCAGAGCTCACCTGTCTATGTGCCTGTGACATCAGAGATCGCCTGACTGTGTGACTGTGACATCAGAGATCACTTGACTGTGTGCCTGTGACATCAGAGATCACCTG
>NW_019493608.1:0-389 GCF_002814215.2 Seriola lalandi dorsalis | reverse complement strand
TACAGCAGCCTCCACTCTGTCTCAGGTGTCCTCTGCAGGTACAGCAGCCTCCACTCTGTCTCAGGTGTCCTCTGCAGCTACAGCAGCCTCCAATCTGCCACAGACATCCTCTGCAGCTTCCTCCTCTGCTCCTGCTGAGCCCTTAACTAAAGTGTTCAGTCCCTCTACTGTAAGACCATTTCCCAAAGCAGGGCCAAGAAAGACCACTGGTACGACAAGGAGAAGGAGAAAGTTACATTCATGTTGTTACATTCAACACTATTGTTGAGCTACATCAGTGTGGGTTAAACTTTCTCTTCTCTTCGGCTCCTCCTTCATTATTTTTGACTCTCCTCCTCCTCTCCCAGCCAAATTCCTCCATTGACGTATACTCCTGACTCACCAGAAAA
>NW_019493607.1:0-389 GCF_002814215.2 Seriola lalandi dorsalis | reverse complement strand
ACACACACACACACGTTGCTGTTACAGATGGTATTTGAAAACATGAAGAGAATCCAACCCTCAAAGCCACTGAAGCGGTATGTCGTCCGGGAATTACACCCGCAACTTTTGGTATTTAATGTGCCGGCGCTGTGCCGGCACTGGGCCGACTGGGCTGACCGGGCCGGGCCGGGCCCAGGCGTTCTGAGGTCTGGACCCGCCACAGATTAAAATGGTTTCCGCGTGGGCAGACGACGAGCCACACGGATACAGACAAACTGAGAGCACGACTCACCACATTCAGTTTCTGAGGAGCTGGAGAGTTCAGCCTCCACCGCCGTCTCCTCCGTCCCCTCCTCTCCTTCTTCCTCCTCCTCCTCCTCCTCCTCCTCTTCCTCCTCCTCTTCCTC
>NW_019493606.1:0-389 GCF_002814215.2 Seriola lalandi dorsalis | reverse complement strand
TACTTCATTTATGTCCACCCCAGTGTCTAGTTCAAGGGACAACTCCTTACTTCTGTCTCATCAGATTCACTCGGGTTGGATTTCTAACTCCTAAAACAAACTAAGATCTTTAAGTTGCCAAAATAGGAAAGACTGTGGAAATATCTGCAGTGTATAACTGGTTATACAGGAACATGTTAAAGATTCTTGTCCTCGGTGCTGGTTAGCCACCTGTCCACCTGTTCAGTCACTGTACAGGTACAAGGTTAGTTATTAGCTCTCACTGCTCCATGTGAAAAATACGACGTTAAAACGATGTTTGTCTTACCGGGACTGCGGGTGCAGACTGTTTGTCGGCTGATTTGTAGTCCGGCAGACTCATCTTGACTTCAGCTTGGCAAGGTGGGAGC
>NW_019493605.1:0-389 GCF_002814215.2 Seriola lalandi dorsalis | reverse complement strand
CTCTTGTTTTGTCTAAATGTACTTGTGTCTGTCTGTCGTTGTTTGTCACTCTGTCAGAGGCGTCCAGGACTTTCTAAACCATGAGCACAGAGTTTTTAACAGTGAGGAGTTTCTGAGGACCAGGGAACCAGCAGACCAGTGCTTTTACAAGAAGGTACACATACACCTTTACAAGACACACACACACACACACACACACGCACACTAACAAACAAACAAACCATGACTGGCTGTGCTGCATGTTTCTCCCCAGGTATTAGAAACTCATATCTTCCACTCATTCCTGCGAGACAGGCTGAACAGGAAACGCGACACCTTCAGCTGCATGGAGCAGAATACGCGTAACAATGCATACAGGTATGGGGCTGCTATTATGTCATAACTGAGGG
>NW_019493604.1:0-389 GCF_002814215.2 Seriola lalandi dorsalis | reverse complement strand
ACACACACACACTTACACACACCTACACACACACACACACACACACACTTACACACACCTACACACACACACATACACACACACACACACACTTACACACACCTACACACACCTACGCACACACACACACTCACACACATACACACACACACACACACACATACACAGAAGAAGAAGAGTGAGTGTGAGAGGGGGAATACATGGCGGAGGAGAAGGAGGTAGAGGTGGAGGTAGAGGAAGAGGAAGACCTGAAGCAGGAGGAGAACGTGCTCAAAGAAGAAGAAGACCAAATTTATCAAATGAAATTCACGCAGCACTAGTTGACCATCTTGTCCGTCATGCCAATATGGGCCCTTACAACACACCTCACATTCTCACAGTTTTGGACC
>NW_019493603.1:0-389 GCF_002814215.2 Seriola lalandi dorsalis | reverse complement strand
CTCTCTCTCTCTCTCTCTCTCTCTCTCTCTCTCTCTCTCTCTCTCTCTCTCTCTCTCTCTCTCTCTCCTGGCTACCCCCTTTCCTCCCTCCCCCCTTTCTCCGACATATCTTCCTTCACCCTTCTCTACTCTCCCTCCCTCTGTTCCCCTCTATCTTCCCATTTCCTACATCACGACCCACTTCTCTATTTATTCAAGCCTGTCCTTCTATCCCTTCCTCTACTCATCTCTCCATCCACCCAATCCCTCATTCTCTGTTTCCTAATCCTGCCGAGAGAGACCCCAGACATCCGGTTCATCCGTTCCTCCCTTGTCTCAGAGCCCCCTCATCTCTCTTTTTCCACCTTGTTCACTTTCTCTCTGGTCTACGCGAGCAGGGCAAGAAAAAA
>NW_019493602.1:0-389 GCF_002814215.2 Seriola lalandi dorsalis | reverse complement strand
CAGTGTGGACATAGCCTAAAATGACCAGGAGCCTCAGTGTGAACTCGAGGGACATGGAGCATGAGCCAGTCATGAGTCCTGGTGTCACTGAATAAACTGACGTGGTTGTAAGATATAAGAGATGAGGCAGTTTTTCAATAAGGGCTTTGTAAATAAACAAATACGTATGCAAATCACGCCTCTCACAGAGAGAGAGAGAGAGAGAGAGAGAGAGAGAGGACCATCCAACCTTTTTATACAGGATGCAACGATGAGTGTAATAAACATCAGCTGTAATGAACCTGAGAGCAGAGTGGTGGACAGCTTCTAAAAGAGTTTTTCTACAGTGCAACAGGAAGCAGGATTTATTCCTACAGAAAAAGCCTCCGTTTACTCACCAGATCTGACAC
>NW_019493601.1:0-389 GCF_002814215.2 Seriola lalandi dorsalis | reverse complement strand
GGGGGAGGTTGTTATAGTTGCTTAGAAAAGAGCTGTTATTCAGAATTCAAGTGTGTGTGTATGAGTCTGCCTGTGGATTTGTGTGCCCACTGAGTGGGTTTCTGGATGCATCTGTGTGTGAAGGTAGGGGTGTGTGTATATGTCTCTCTGTGCATAACAGTGGAACAGAAGAGCTGCCATCTGGTAAAGCCCTCCACCTGCTCACACTTTGGTGGTCCTCCATTGTGCATGTGTGTGTGTCTGGGGCTGTGTGTGTGTGTATGTGTGAGCTAGGTTGCATCTTGGTGGTCCCCTAAATCCTTGAATCTGCTTTGGTCTGATTGAGCAGAGGCATGTGAGTGTGTGTGTGTGTGTGTGTGTGTGTGTGTGTGTGTGTGTGTGTGTGTGTG
>NW_019493600.1:0-412 GCF_002814215.2 Seriola lalandi dorsalis | reverse complement strand
TTTGTGATTCATATGTGACGCTGCTATCTATCTATCTATCTATCTATCTATCTATCTCTCTATCTATCTATCTATCTATCTATCTATCTATCTATCCATCCATCTATCTATCTATCTAGCTAATCAAGTGTATGGGCAGTTGGACAGGAGATATTTGTGCGCCTGTTTCTCTTCAGACTACATGGACAAATGAGAAAAATGTTTAACCTTCTTGGTATTCCTGTAAGGTGTTTTGTAGCTGAGTGAGACGACTCTGAGTGGAGTCTCTTTCCTGCGTCAGCTCCTCCGCCTCCCGCTGCAGGGCCCCCAGCTGGCATCGAGCATCATCCTTCACAAAATCAACAATAAACAAAGACTTGAACACAAACCAAAATAATTGTCCTTGAATGACCATGAATATTTACTTTGTGTT
>NW_019493598.1:0-389 GCF_002814215.2 Seriola lalandi dorsalis | reverse complement strand
GAGGTGGCTGTGACAAGGGAAATGAAGAAACTGTTATGTGTCATATAAAATAATGAAATCTTTATTAAAATAACAAAATTAGCTTGACAGGGGAAGTGTGGCTTCCTAGAGAAAAATGCCACTGCAGCTGAACTCAAATGTTATAGACCAAGATGGAGAGAGACAGAGAGATTGAGTTTGATGATGATTAATTTTAGAATTAAATAGGGAAATCATTAACATGCATGAGGGATCATAGCAATAAACAGCATACACAGGATAATATACATGCGCATGCACTAAGCAAAGGGAATAGCAGATGCATTAAAAGAGGAAAAAATTGAAAAATCAAGATCATGCACTTTTGTTTTGCACGACTATATATATATATATATATATATATATATATA
>NW_019493597.1:0-389 GCF_002814215.2 Seriola lalandi dorsalis | reverse complement strand
TGCAGTGTGTGTGTGTGTGTGTGTGTGTGTGTGTGTGTGTGTGTGTGTGTGTGTGTGTGAAGGTGTAATCTCGTCTCAGTGTGACGTCTGAAGGACGGAGGAGTCACTCTGCTCCGAATAAAAACCTCACGTTCGACGTCTCTTCACATTAAAACATCTTTTCTCTGTAATTACTGCTCGTCTCTTTAAAGGAGGAGTGTGTGTGTGTTTGTGTGTGTGTGTTCGTGTGTGTGCGAGACGGGGTTTCATAATCAACACACACACAAATGCACCCAAGGCCTTAGGAGGCGGGAACTCACACACACAAAGTAAACAACAAAAACACACAAACCACAGTGTCCTCATCATGTAATGAATTGTTGTTTACTCATCTGATTCCCTCGCTTTCT
>NW_019493596.1:0-491 GCF_002814215.2 Seriola lalandi dorsalis | reverse complement strand
TTGGGATGCATTTGAGATCTGAACGGATCTCCAACTTTCATAATGAGCCAAAAATATTTTACCATTTCAAATGACGTAAACCTTATTTCACTGTAGAGCTGTGCACAGTGCATTGATGGCCCCTCCCTCTCTCTCTCTCTCTCTCTCTCTCTCTCTATACAAGCACTCAGTGGCTCGTAGCAGTCACAGGACAGAATATCTTGTACAGTCGCATTCAGAACATGTATCTGCTGCCCACAGCTCCAAGACAGGGTGCAGTGATCGTTGTATGACTGTTAAATATTAGCGAATGCATAGTGGATACTTGCAGGGATGTATTAACAAAAAACATTTCGCTTGCTCTCCTTTTCGACCCGTGGTTCTACTACAGAGAAACATTTCACGAGCAGGTCTCTGTTTTGTTTGTCTCGTGCACGTGCCCGAGGACACACGTGCACGTACACACAATTTATGTGATGCACATTTCTGCCAATGGTGTCACACCTTTCCAC
>NW_019493595.1:0-389 GCF_002814215.2 Seriola lalandi dorsalis | reverse complement strand
CTCTCTCTCTCTCTCTCTCTCTCCGTTTACTTCAGATAAGTACATGCAAGCATGCACACTTGTCCAAATAATTGATGTATTTAGTTTCTTAACAGGTTAGGTTGGCATGCATCAACACAGCACTACAGTCAGTGCCAGGCAAATGTGAAAGTGTGGTCAAACCAGTACGTCCACATTTTGGATGATTTAGTGTTGTGTGCAAACAATGCAAACATTTTTGTAGAAGTGTCTCTTTTCTATAGTGGAAAAAGATTGAGATCTGCAATGTAATGGTTGTATAATATTAGACATTATATGTGCTTTGTTTTGCACATGTGAAATCCAATGTGTATACTGTGTGTGTGTGTGTGTGTGTGAAATCTGATAGTGGCATCAGCTTTGTCTTTTTT
>NW_019493594.1:0-389 GCF_002814215.2 Seriola lalandi dorsalis | reverse complement strand
GCGGCAGGTGACAGCTCTCTGGAAAAAAAAAAAAAAAAAAAAGAAAATCTGACCTTTATACCTGTCACCTGTCTGCTCAGGTTTAACAAAGACTGTTACACATTCATATGGCACTTAAAATGAGGAATAAATCTTTTCTTCCAAAGCTGAAAACTTAGTTTAGCAAGTTTTATCAGATGCTGCCCAGTGGATGCAGACAGGAACTGATTCAATTTTAATTTTCTTCTCTGCATGATTGGTTGGCCTTCTGCGCTGTGGCCTACAGGGGGCAGTGCACTCACATTCACACACACTAAGATATGATGATAAATACTCCAAATCAAATGCCTGACACACTCACTTTCTCTCTCTCTCTCACACACACACACACACACACACACACACACACA
>NW_019493593.1:0-390 GCF_002814215.2 Seriola lalandi dorsalis | reverse complement strand
GCAGTGGCAGTGGGTCAGTGATGGTCTGGGGAGGCAGACACTCTGAGGATTTCATACCAGTTTCATCAGGGATAAAATCCTCAGAGTGATTGTCAGACCTGATGCTGGTGCAGTGGCCCTGGGTTCCTCCTGGTGCAGGACAACGCCCGGCCTCATGTGGCCAGAGTGTGTGGGCAGTTCCTGGATGACGAAGGCATTGATGCCATTGACCGGCCCTCACCTTCCCCTGACCTAAATCCACTGAGCACCTATAGGACGTTATGTATCGGTGCATCTGATGCCACTAAGTACCGCCACAGACTGTCCAGGAGCTCACTGACGCCCTCATCCAGGTCTGGGAGCAGATCCCCCAGGACACCATCTGCCGACTCATCAGGAGCATGTCCAGAC
>NW_019493592.1:0-390 GCF_002814215.2 Seriola lalandi dorsalis | reverse complement strand
AAGTTGGACAAGAACTGGTGAAAAGCCATAAACCAAAACATTGTCATAAATTTTCCGAAAGACATCATGTGGGTCCTTCGATGTTTAATGTGCTACAATTACCCACACTGGCCATTAGTGATATTAGAGTGAAGCTTTACTGATGGCAGGGATCATGATTAGAGCCATAATTTAGCAGGATAACTCCTGTCACTTTAACACAGCCATTGACACTATGAATACATGCCATTACCAAATACTGCCGTATAATATATCACCACATTAGGGATGATATATGTGCCGTATTTCATTCTCTCCTCATACCTCCCTCGTTCGCCTCCAACTAAAATCAGCTGCACTTTGTCAAGGTTGAGATGATCTGAACTGAGTGACATGGATGTGGTCTCGTCT
>NW_019493591.1:0-390 GCF_002814215.2 Seriola lalandi dorsalis | reverse complement strand
ACAGAGACTGAAAACTACAAAGAGACTAAAAACAACCACAGAGACTAAAAACAACCACAAAGACTGAAAACAATCACAAAGAGACTGAAAACTACAAAGAGACTAAAAACAACCACAGAGACTGAAAACAACCACAAAGAGACTGAAAACTACAAAGAGACTAAAAACAACCACAGAGACTAAAAACAACCACAAAGAGACTGAAAACTACAAAGAGACTAAAAACAACCACAGAGACTGAAAACAACCACAAAGACTGAAAACAACCACAAAGAGACTGAAAACTACAAAGAGACTAAAAACAACCACAGAGACTGAAAACAACCACAAAGACTGAAAACAACCACAAAGAGACTGAAAACTACAAAGAGACTAAAAACAACCACAGAG
>NW_019493590.1:0-390 GCF_002814215.2 Seriola lalandi dorsalis | reverse complement strand
AATGTTAATCCAGCTGGCGTTTTGTTGTAAATGATTCACCATTTATTTTCATAAAGTATCTCAGTCAAAGTTTTTATTGTCAGATTTCCAAGGGCATCACTCCCATTTCCATCAATGAGACAGGTATTAGTGCAAAATGCCCCACTACATATTCCCAGGGCTTTAGCTTGTACAATACCCAGTTTTGTAATCATTGTAGGAGCTGCTGATCCATAAGTCATAAATACATAATCAATAATTGATCTAATCATCGATCTATAAATCATCATCACTGACTATCTGTCAGCCCCCCAGTCAGAACCTGCCACACACCTAAGAACATTTATTATTTTTCCACTCTGTAGTAAAACTTATTATTAACCTATTACTGGGTACCAGGCTCCACCTCAA
>NW_019493589.1:0-390 GCF_002814215.2 Seriola lalandi dorsalis | reverse complement strand
AATGTTAATCCAGCTGGCGTTTTGTTGTAAATGATTCACCATTTATTTTCATAAAGTATCTCAGTCAAAGTTTTTATTGTCAGATTTCCAAGGGCATCACTCCCATTTCCATCAATGAGACAGGTATTAGTGCAAAATGCCCCACTACATATTCCCAGGGCTTTAGCTTGTACAATACCCAGTTTTGTAATCATTGTAGGAGCTGCTGATCCATAAGTCACAAATACATAATCAATAATTGATCTAATCATCGATCTATAAATCATCATCACTGACTATCTGTCAGCCCCCCAGTCAGAACCTGCCACACACCTAAGAACATTTATTATTTTTCCACTCTGTAGTAAAACTTATTATTAACCTATTACTGGGTACCAGGCTCCACCTCAA
>NW_019493588.1:0-390 GCF_002814215.2 Seriola lalandi dorsalis | reverse complement strand
TGCAGGAGTTCTCCGCTGTCACACACACACACACACACACACACACACACACACACACAGTCTCACAGCATCTTATGTCAGAGGTAAAAACGTGTCTGAGTTGATCAGTTTCATCTTTAACTGTGAAAATATTTTTAAAAGTCTGATTTAAAGAAATATCGACTCACCTGTTAAAGTACAGAGGAAGTTGAAGAAGAAACTGGTTTATAACAGTTTAGTCATTTTCTTAGTTTTATCTGTGATTTTACAGCTAACAGCTGATTAGTGTGAGTCTGGCACGTGCTGTATCTGGGCCTTTCACACGTCTGTAGGACGAGTCACTAATAGCAGCTATTTATTGCTAATAATTCATAATAATCAATAACTATTAATAATGTACAATGTTTTTAC
>NW_019493587.1:0-390 GCF_002814215.2 Seriola lalandi dorsalis | reverse complement strand
ATCGTCTCTCCTAGAATTAACATTTCTATGCAACTAAACTGCAACAGCAAATACATTTTATATTAAACGTAATCGATGCCTAATGAGGATGCTCATACAATTGCATATTTACCCCATTCTTCCCCCAATTTTACACCCCACAAACACATCAATCACACTAAAAAGATGAAAAAATACTCTTGCTATGTGTCCTGATTTTTAAATATAAACTGCACACATGACTCATGTTCATGCGAATCAAGAAACAAATCCAAATCAAAAGAGAATTTACTTTCACTTTAGAGAGAAGAATTTACGACACAGTATCACATTGTCCCCTAATTAAAAGCGTCCATCTGCCCTTCCTACTCTGCAGAGGTAAAAGTTGTGTGTAATTTAGCTGCCATATTG
>NW_019493586.1:0-390 GCF_002814215.2 Seriola lalandi dorsalis | reverse complement strand
ATTATTATTATTATTATTATCATTGTTATCATTATTACTATTTTTTTCATTATCATTATTATCATATATTGTTATTATTACCTCCCCTAGAATAAAACTAACATCAGACGAAATTCATTTGTTTTTATGAACTAAATTAATCTGATAAAGATTGACGGATTTATA
The DNA here is from genome assembly GCF_002814215.2 of Seriola lalandi dorsalis. Lineage (NCBI taxonomy): Eukaryota > Metazoa > Chordata > Actinopteri > Carangiformes > Carangidae > Seriola > Seriola lalandi. The sequence goes on along the minus strand of NW_019493586.1, from coordinate 225 downwards.
CGATTTTAAAAATGATTTTTAAAAAAATCAATTAAAACTTCTCTTACAGGGACGAAGGCCAGGTTGTCACGGAGACAGGCGTCCTGCAGCTCGCTGCGCAGAGCTGTCACATGACTGCGGTGGGCGGCGACTTCCTGCTCCAACCAGTCTATCCTGGAACTGCAGGTGTGACACACCTGAGAGATGATGGAGAGAAGACTCTGCAGAGGGAGAGAGAGAGAGAGA
>NW_019493585.1:0-390 GCF_002814215.2 Seriola lalandi dorsalis | reverse complement strand
ATTATTATTATTATTATTATCATTGTTATCATTATTACTATTTTTTTCATTATCATTATTATCATATATTGTTATTATTACCTCCCCTAGAATAAAACTAACATCAGACGAAATTCATTTGTTTTTATGAACTAAATTAATCTGATAAAGATTGACGGATTTATACGATTTTAAAAATGATTTTTTTAAAAATCAATTAAAACTTCTCTTACAGGGACGAAGGCCAGGTTGTCACGGAGACAGGCGTCCTGCAGCTCGCTGCGCAGAGCTGTCACATGACTGCGGTGGGCGGCGACTTCCTGCTCCAACCAGTCTATCCTGGAACTGCAGGTGTGACACACCTGAGAGATGATGGAGAGAAGACTCTGCAGAGGGAGAGAGAGAGAGAGA
>NW_019493584.1:0-390 GCF_002814215.2 Seriola lalandi dorsalis | reverse complement strand
CCATCTGGCCACACTATTATGTTATTACTGGTGGTTATTCTTACATAAGGTTCTCAGACCTAGTCTTATCATCTGTCTCTGGTGATCTGATCACAAAAACTACATTCTGAGATGGTCTGGGCCACAGTGTGAATGCAAATGCGTCCTGGCCACATTGAAGGACCACCTACTCAACTCAGGTCCTCTGCCACAGTCTAATTAGTCAAACCACATTTTCATAATGAACCCAAAATATTTTCTGTTTCAAATGGATAAAACCTTATTTCATTGTAGAGCTGTAGGCCACGACCCTATTCACTCAGCCCCTCCTTCCCCTGCTCTCTCTGTCTCTGTCTCTCTGTCTCTCTCTCTCTCTCTCTCTCTCTCTCTCTCTCTCTCTCTCTCTCTCTC
>NW_019493583.1:0-390 GCF_002814215.2 Seriola lalandi dorsalis | reverse complement strand
TTTATTCTGAAACTGAAAATTTCATCAATCTCACTGAATTTTCTCTGATGAACTTTCCCCTCTGTCACACACACACATCATTCCATTGCTGCTGTGTAATCACCAACACTCTTTCATTGACACATTCCTGAGCAGCCCACCTGTTGAAGAATGACCCAGTGTGTGCAAAATAACCCTGCCTCTCTCCCTCTCTCTGTCACACACACACACACACACACCTTTCCTCTATAGGTTTAGGTGGGAACGATCAGATCATTAAACAGGGCTGCACTGGCCTCATGTCTGAACTTTCAACCTTGACCCACACAGCCTCTACCCACATCATTTCTCTTTCAAACAACACGCACACACACATACACACACACACACACACACACACACACACACACA
>NW_019493582.1:0-390 GCF_002814215.2 Seriola lalandi dorsalis | reverse complement strand
ATAAGAACATTTCAGATTTTTTGGATTCTGTGCTTTTACTCGAGGAGGGTTTTGAAAGCAGGACTTTCACTTGAAGGAGTATTTTGACATTGTTGATTCTGTGCTTTGAGCTCCACCGCTGTCCTGCTTCAAGACAATAAAAAAAAAACCAGAACAAGACGAAGGCAGTTTGTAATCCTCGTAGGATTCACCCAGAAGGACAGAACTGGAAAATGGTGTGAGCTCTGCTGATTAGGAGGTTAATTGAAATGGCATGTAATTAACTTTGTTTATAGGGAATCACTCCAGTCTGTTGGTCCTAATTAATCTGTCTCTCTAACACATTAATGAAATGTGATAAAGGCTGTGAGCTACCTGCTCCGCCGACATACAGTCCGCACACCGAGCGTT
>NW_019493581.1:0-390 GCF_002814215.2 Seriola lalandi dorsalis | reverse complement strand
TTTTTTTTTTCACAAGGAGACACAAACAAGTGAGATTAATACAAGAATCTGTTGTTTTTGAGGTTTCCTCGCTCCAAAACACTGCAACGATAAGGGGCAGGCAGTTAATAAGACTTCCTCATGTTCAGCTGTGTGAATAACCAGGTGTCAGACTGTAGACAAATGTGAAACGTGTCTCTCTCTCTCTCTCTCTCTCTCTCTTACTCACTCACTCACACGTGCACACACACACACACGTTCATGCAGCCTCAAAGACTATGTATAATGACATGGTAGAAAAGTTACATTTGTTTAATGCATCGACAGCAGTGAACCAAGCGTTTCTTTGATGTCAACAAACATCATCACATCTTGAATGAGTGAGAAAAGGGAAGAAAAAAAAAAAAAAAA
>NW_019493580.1:0-390 GCF_002814215.2 Seriola lalandi dorsalis | reverse complement strand
CACCATCAATGAAGAGTCAGAGTCATAGTCAGAGTCAGTCTGAGCCTGGTGTGCTACATGATGTCTTCCCCCCCTTTACATCTTGGCTGTCTTCCTCATGGCTCCCGTGCACCTCACAGACCTGATTGTACTATTTCAGACTATTAAAGTTAAAACTGTTTAATTATTTATACTAGTGGATATTTAGGTGCTAAGGGTGAGGGGTCGTTTAAACTATTTACAACCACTGATACAGATCACCCTATGGGCATGTGTAGGGGGGTAATTTATATATTATTACTAAGTGGGGCACAGAACATAGGGGTGTTTGGCTGCTGCCCAAAACACCAGTTGTACAGGTTGTATGTTGAAATCTCTTTTTTTAATAGGACTTACAAGTCTTGACAAAGA
>NW_019493579.1:0-788 GCF_002814215.2 Seriola lalandi dorsalis | reverse complement strand
TACTATACTATGACATTTTTATGACATTTTTGTGCCTTACTATACTATGACGTTTTTATGACATTTTTATGCCCTACTATGCTATGAATTTTTTATGACATTTTTATGCCTTACTATGCTATGACATATTCATGCCTTATTATACTATGACATTTTTATCACATTTTTATGCCTTACTATACTATAACATTATTATACCTTACTATACTATGACATTTTTTTCACATTTTTGTGCCTTACTATACTATGACATTTTTATGACATTTTTATGCCTCACTATACTATGACGTTTTTATGACATTTTATGCCTTAATATACTATGACATTTTAATGAAATTTTTGTGCCTTACTATACTATGACATTTTTATGACATTTTTATGCCTTACTATACTATGACATTTGTATGCCGTACTATACTATGAGATTTTTATGCCTTCCTATACTATGACATTTTATGACATTTTTATGCCTTCTTATACTATGACTTTTTATGACATTTTTACGTCTTACTATACTATGAATTTTTTATGAAATTTTTGTGCCTTACTATACTATGACATTTTTATGCCTTACTATACTATGAGATTTTTATGCCGTACTATACTATGAGATTTTTATGCCGTACTATACTATGACATTTTATGACATTTTTATGCCTTACTATACTTTGACGTTTTTATGATATTTTTATGCCTTCCTATACTTTGACATATTTATGACATTTTTGTGCCTTACTATACTACGACATTTTTATGCCTCACTATACTATGACGGTTTTAATGACATT
>NW_019493578.1:0-390 GCF_002814215.2 Seriola lalandi dorsalis | reverse complement strand
ATTTTACATATAAAATCTTGTAGGTTTGTTTTGCACCACGTTTTCCAGTCTGTACAGGTGTAGATGAACTGCATTGTGTTGTCTGCTTGCCCTTTCTCTTTTGTTTCTAAACCTCACAGAGAAATAGAGGTGTTTTTATTTTCAGCCTCATATTTCTTGTTTTTATGTGGAGGATTCATGTTTTTGAAAAGCAGAAGCTCAGTGATGAATAATTTCATGTATGTTGATAACTAGAAGGTGCATGATACAGTATTTATAAGTATGATGAAAGATTTGGTTTATCCCCAATCAATCAGTAAAAATCTGTAAAATGTGTTAAAAAAAACATCTAAAATTGTGCAAACTATCAAAGAACTGTGCATTTTTAAATATTCGCAATGCAAACATTTG
>NW_019493576.1:0-390 GCF_002814215.2 Seriola lalandi dorsalis | reverse complement strand
CAAAGTAAAGGTTGAACGCTAAATGAAACTACATCCACACTCATACGTTTTCATTTTAAAACGCCGTTTCAAAACAAAATCGATTTCCGTCAAGACGACCATTTTAGCTCTGTATCAGAAATAATCCCCGCCCATACTAACACACCTGAAAACGCACACTGAGCATGTGCGTTCGGGTGTAAACAGGAAGCAGATTGTCGACTCTGCAGCTGATTAGTTGGAGAAAATACTACGAACGAGGAACAGCAAAGACAGTTGTAGCATTAAAATGCACAGCAGCTGCTAGCAAAGACAACAAGGTCAGTATTCACCACTGGTAGCCGAGGCTGATAAGAACCAATCAGGAGGCGAGGCCGGTGTCTGCGTCATTGTTTCCAAAGGCTTTTTTCT
>NW_019493575.1:0-390 GCF_002814215.2 Seriola lalandi dorsalis | reverse complement strand
GGGGGTGGGACTAACTCGCCTACTTTCATCATGATGGAGGATTCTGGAGAAATGTTCCTGAAGGACATGATGATGTAGACGCGGAAAATATTGCTGCCGTTTCCTTATCGGAAAATAGAAATAACACTTGATATCAGTTGTGCTTTTACTCACTTTGAGCCCCGTCTTCCCTCCGTGTTTCTGTCAGTTCATTTCAGGTATGTTGTTTTTCACCCCTTCCTCGACGAGATCCTGGTCGGCAAGATCAAGTACTGCAGTCAGGAGGGAGTTCACGGTAAGTTCACTCTAAGTCCGGCTCAATACCCTGAAAAAGGAAGATTAGATCTGCAGCTGATGTTTATTCTCGTTGTCGTTTCCTCCTACAACAGTTTTCTTAATTCATTCATGGTA
>NW_019493574.1:0-390 GCF_002814215.2 Seriola lalandi dorsalis | reverse complement strand
AAACAAACAAACAAACAAACAAACCCTATTGCATAATTTGACACAAATATGAAAGCTACAGTGTGTCAGGACCTTTTTTTAATATCCCTTTCCCATGTTTTCAAATTTAATTTCTGTAGCTGTATATCCTCTTTTAAAAAGACTAATTCCTAGTTATCCCATTCAAGTCCACCCATACCACTGAATTAAGATCATACAAAAGTCATTTATTCAAAATGCCATTCTAAGGCTTCATGATGTGAGTATATCCAACAGATGGAGCCACCGTGCCAACATGAGACTGCAATGTGGCTCATGTGATCATCTCTACCACCAAGTTCACCATGGTGTAGGCTTTGTAGGCACTGTTGGCTGTTTGCTTTTTGTCTGTGTATCTGTCCTTTAAAGGAT
>NW_019493573.1:0-390 GCF_002814215.2 Seriola lalandi dorsalis | reverse complement strand
GCTACGTGCTTTTCCTTGTAGATGATCCAGACTTCAATAGAACTTATTTGTGATCTCCATGGAAAATAAAACCAAATGAAATTAGAGAAGTTGTATAAAAAAAATATAAAATAAAAACATAAAAATTCCTGTCAGTGGCTTATCACAGTGAAAAAAAATATTATTATTATTATTATTATTATCACATTTAAAAACATAATATATATTATATATAATTTTTTTTATAATTAAATTTTTTAATTCACATTTACCTCCACTGGTGGGTCTAACCAGAATTCATGACTAATGGAGTATACTAAAGTACATGAACATGTACATTAAAGAGCATATATATTCATATGTGAGTGTTTTAAAAACAGGATTTATCATTTGTTCTTTGCTTTTTTTTTT
>NW_019493572.1:0-1496 GCF_002814215.2 Seriola lalandi dorsalis | reverse complement strand
ATAGTATAGTAAGGCATAAAAAGTCAAAAATAAATTATAGTATAGTAAGGCAAAAAAAGTCATAAAAACGTCATAGTATAGTAAGGCATAAATAGTCATAGTATAATAAGGCATAAAAAGTCAAAAAAATAGTCATAGTATAGTAAGGCAAAAAAAGTTTAAAAAAAGTCATAGTATAGTAAGGCAAAAAAAAGTCATAGTATAGTAAGGCAAAAAAAAGTCATAGTATAGTAAGGCAAAAAAAGTCAAAAAAATAGTCATAGTATAGTAAGGCAAAAAAAGTCACAGTATAGTAAGGCAAAAAAAGTCAAAAAAATAGTCATAGTATAGTAAGTCAAAAAAAGTAAAAAAAAAGTCATAGTATAGTAAGGCAAAAAAAGTTTTAAAAAAGTCATAGTATAGTAGGGCATAAATAGTCATAGTATAATAAGGCATAAAAAGTCAAAAAAATAGTCATAGTATAGTAAGGCATAAAAACCCCCCAAAAAATCATAGTATAGTAAGGAATGAAAAGTCATAAAAACGACATAGTATAGTAGGGCAAAAAAAGTAAAAAAAACATAGTATGGTAAGGCATTGTCACGTTCACCCTGTATGTGTGGTGTCCTGTCCTCTCTTGCTGCTACTCTTTTCTCCCAGTTCCCTCTGCCTGGTGCACACCTGGGTGCAATAAGCATTAGGGACAGAGGGAGGGGATAAGAGAGGCGGAGAGTACAGAGACGGGAAAGGAGACACACACACAGACAACTGTACCTGCAGTGAGGGTTCTTTGCCCTTTCTTCCTTCTCCAAGCTGGGCTTGTTCCTCCACGCACATTTAGGTGTGGTGGGGTTTTGTTATTTTAGTTTATATTAATTTGGGCTGGAGATTACCAGTAGTCATGTTATTCGTCTTTTGTTTTAGGTTATGTTGGGTTTGGGTAGTTTAGTAGGGGGGCGCTGGGAGCGAAGGCCCACTGCGTGATTGGCCCAGTATTTTACCTTCTTTTGTTTATTTTGGCCGGAGTCTCCTGTCCTTTTGTTTCCCATGGTTTTTATGTTGGTAAACTGAGAATATTTTGGGGATTATTTCAATAAAGATTGGTTGAAACGTTATTCTTGTCTGGTCTCCTTCTTGCATATGTTAAAGCCTCCAATCCCTTTTGAGCCTTGGTTTGGAGGCCGTGACAGGCATAAAAACAACATTATATAGTAAGGCATAATGAAGATTAAAAATATCATAGTATAGAAAGGCATGAAAAATAAAAAAAACGTCATAGTATATTACAGAATAAAAAGTCAAAGAAATGTCAGGCATAATGAGTCAAAAAAATATCATAGTATAGTGAGACATAAAAACGACATATTATAGTAAGGCATAAAAAGTCATAAAAACGTTATAGTATAGTAAGGCATAAAAGCTAATAGTATAGAAAGGCATAAAAACTAAAACAAAAAGTCATAGTATTGTCAGGCAAAACAAGTCATAAAAACGTCATAGTATAGTAAGGCAAAAAA
>NW_019493571.1:0-390 GCF_002814215.2 Seriola lalandi dorsalis | reverse complement strand
AGGCGACAGCATCCCTGAGAAGAATGTAGTTTTACAGCTGCTAACGCAGACTGGGTAATGAGCAGGTTGCTTATTGACTGCATCTTTATCATGCTATGACAGGTAATGTAACGAAAGTAATTGCTGACATTCAAATATCCTATCATGTAAACAGCTGTTACATGCACATGCACACCTGTGTTCATACCACAGAGTTGCATCAGTTCAGTTGTCCTGTGGGAGACAGATGTGGGAGGATCACAAGATCCTGAGAAACTTTATTGACCCCAAATTCAACTCACATCTACGACTCAATAACACAAAGCCTCGCGGGTAATATAGACCACCATAATGGGTTTTAAGCTACTTTGCATGATGTGAAATACACTGTTAGGGCACCTGCTTTTACCC
>NW_019493570.1:0-390 GCF_002814215.2 Seriola lalandi dorsalis | reverse complement strand
CACACACACACACACACACACACACACACACACACACACACACACACACACACACACACACACTGCGATGAGTGCTTGGTTTGATCTGCATGGAGGCATGTTGAGCCACGCGGGAGCTGTGAGGAGTTTAAAGTTTATACAGCACCGTCAAAATTAATGAACTAGGATGTCACAGCACAGAGATGGTGTAGGAGTACACACACACACACACACACACACACACACACACACACACAAATAAAAAGACACACACACACTCATGTAATGAAAGAGCATAGACACATCAAGTGCAGTTACATGAAAAGCATCAGGATAATTACAAACACACACCGTCCGTCCGTCCACACACACGTCTGTCCTTTCAGAACGCTTCCTAACTCTGTGTGCGTG
>NW_019493569.1:0-390 GCF_002814215.2 Seriola lalandi dorsalis | reverse complement strand
TCTAACAACATAAACAAACACATCAGTCATTAGATACATAGATACTGAGTGGTTCTGCTAGCAGGCTAATAGGCTAAAATGCTAACTGGCTAACAAGCTAAAATGCTCTACAGTCCCATCTTATTGATCTTATTATTGATCCATTTTACTTTGACCTTGGAGAAGAACGGAGGGCTCTGATTGGTGGAGACATCGAAGAGGCGGTTCTCCTCCACACTCTTCCTGATCGAGCGAACGTCAGCAGCTGATAGGTTGGTTTTCAGAGACAGCAGCGCCGACACGTGATCGTCACTGAGGAGAGACGAGACAGAACAGATTCAATATCAAGTACACACACACACACAAACACACAGACACACACACACACACACACACACACACACACACACA
>NW_019493568.1:0-390 GCF_002814215.2 Seriola lalandi dorsalis | reverse complement strand
TCTAAAAAATTGAGATGCATGTTGCGATGTTTTTAGATTTTAGATAAAAATAATCTTTATTTGTGAACGACAAAGTAAGTGCAACTTGGAGAACAGAAAAAACTTTCTTCAAGCTCAAAATGCAAAAACAGCAAAAAAAAGTGATGAACTACATCATCATCATCATGAAACAGTAATGTCAACATGAATTAGAAACCTTGTTTTTGCCTGTGACAAAACAGAATAATGAAAATAGAATAAATAAACAAATAAAATAAAAAGAGATTGAGTGTGCACAGAACCTAACAGTAAAAACAATATAAAACACATGATCTCAGCATCTTCTCATATGAGGAACTGGGATGTTCTGCCACCTACTGCCAGTCTGTCAAATGTTACACTACAGCGCCA
>NW_019493567.1:0-390 GCF_002814215.2 Seriola lalandi dorsalis | reverse complement strand
TTTTTTTTTTTTTTCTTTCTCAGGTTCAGTGAGTTCAGTCAGTGAGTTTTACATTGAAATTAACAGATGGGAAAAAATCCCTCGGTGCAGGATTTTTTTTTTTCATTATTTGTCTTTTGGCTTTTATGACCCACCTGCCCCCCAGCTGGAAAAACTTTTCTTCCACAGTGATATTGAAGTCTGCAACTGCCTCAGGCATTTTCTTGGTTTCTATCTGAGACCCTCAGTCAAGACTAACATCAGTTAGTTCTTCTCATCTCTGCTCATGTGGTGACACCTGATTGGCCGATCACTTGCTGATGGCTGAAAGCGTAGTTTCTCTCTCTCTCTCTCTCTCTGTCCCTTTCAGTGGAGATAGTGTTTCAAACCTTCAGTAATTAGTGCAATCGT
>NW_019493566.1:0-618 GCF_002814215.2 Seriola lalandi dorsalis | reverse complement strand
TTTCCCAAATAAACCTTCTTGCACTGTTATTGCTGGTGTGTTTTGTGTCCTGTCATGCTCTGGGGTCATACATAAGTTCTGATGAAAACGTAAGACGTCATAGTATAGTATCGCATAAAATCATCAGAATATGTCATAGTATAGTAAGGCATAAAATTGTCAAAAAACGTCATAGTATAGTGAGGCATAAAACGTCATAGTATAGCATGGCATAAAACGTCATAGTATAGTAAGGCATAAAATGTCATAGTATAGTAAGGCATAAAATAGTCAAAAAACGTCATAGTATAGTATGGCATAAAACGTCATAGTATAGCATGGCATAAAACGTCATAGTATAGTAAGGCATAAAATTGTCAAAAAACGTCATAGTATAGTAAGGCATAAAATTGTCAAAAAACGTCATAGTATAGTATGGCATAAAGCGTCATAGTATAGTAAGGCATAAAATTGTCAAAAGACGTCATAGTATAGTAAGGCATAAAATTGTCAAAAAAACGTCATAGTATAGTATGGCATAAAGCGTCATAGTATAGTATAGTATGTCATAAAATATCATAGTATAGTAAGGCATAAAAATGTGAAAAAAGGTCATATTGTAGTAAGGCATAAAAATTT
>NW_019493565.1:0-390 GCF_002814215.2 Seriola lalandi dorsalis | reverse complement strand
GTGTGTGTGTGTGTGTGTGTGTGTGTGTGTGTGTGTGTGTGTGTGTGTGTGTGTGTGTGTGTGTATGTATACATGTTTGTGTGATTAATTAGCATCAATCTACTGTTGGTTATGTACTGTAATGGCACTGTGCTTTGGTGTGATTCTCTTCAAATCAGACACTCCAGACACACACACCTGTCCCGCTGTCAGTGTGAAAACCGGTGTAATAACAGGTGACAGTCCCGCAGCTTTACTGACATTCTTGCTATACTTGTATAAAATTTGTATTTTTGATTGTTTGTGCTTTTGTAAATGCATCTGTGAGTCGTAGAGTTCTTGTAAGCTAAGTCTAGTCCTGTACTCCACTTTCCTTGTTGTCCACCAATCCTATGAAAAGGTCAAAACCAA
>NW_019493564.1:0-421 GCF_002814215.2 Seriola lalandi dorsalis | reverse complement strand
TAACCTTCATCACAGCATCCTCAACATCTTCAACCTCAGAAACACACAACTCTTTATGTCAGTCCTTACTTTGATATGGTTGCATTGAAGCAACTTATTGAGGAAGACAGTAACTTTCCTTGACCCACATCACAACCATCCACCATTTTTCCCTCAGGAACCATTACAGCCACCTGTATGTTACATCAAAGATTTTCATGAAGTACTGACAGTACGCGTACCTTCAGTACCTGCGCCATCAGTACCTTCAGTACCTGCGCCATCAGTACCATCAGTACCATCAGTACCATCAGTACCTTCAGTACCTGCGCCATCAGTACCATCAGTACCATCAGTACCATCAGTACCATCAGTACCTTCAGTACCTTCAGTACCTGCGCCATCAGTACCTTCAGTAGCTGCACCTTCAGTAGCTGCACCA
>NW_019493563.1:0-390 GCF_002814215.2 Seriola lalandi dorsalis | reverse complement strand
CTCACTCACTCACTCACTCACTCACTCACTCACTCACTCACTCACTCACTCACTCACTCACTCACTCACTCTTCTTCTGTTTCTAAAATAGGAATATCAGTGATGAGCAGTGCAGCTGGAGACAATAAACTGGTAGAAGAACCAATTACCAGCAGGTGACAAGCCGGTGGTTCACGGCTTTCAACATGTCATTATCTGCACATCGACATTTCCAAGAGCCCTGACAGGCCATTTCTGAGGCTGCCATGGCAAGCCACCATGATAAACCCAGGAAAGAGAAAGAGGGGGGAGGGGGGAGGGGAGAGGGGAGAGGGGGAAAAAAAAAAAAATCCCCCAGTCATTCATAAGTCCCCTTCTGTTCACACACTCTTTCACTCACTTTCACAACAC
>NW_019493562.1:0-390 GCF_002814215.2 Seriola lalandi dorsalis | reverse complement strand
TGTGTGTGTGTGTGTGTGTGTGTGTGTGTGTGTGTGCGCGTCTGTGTGAGGCAGCATGTGTATGTTTTGTGAGAATCGAGGAAGAATGACGAGAAGGAAGTCCATTTGTGTTGTGAAAATGTGTACTCCTGGAGAGGTTCATGGAGGAGTGATGAGGGGCCATGCTGTTAATGTCCTTCCCCCCATGGACATCCGGTGTGGAGTCCTGTGTGCAGGCTCTGCTGGAGTAAGAACCTGGAATTCTTAAAAGCAAGAGCATGGTGACATTCAAAATATATGTACACCTGCCAGAAAAAAAATCACATTCAGACTACTGATCTTGAAAGAGAGAGAGAGAGAGAGAGAGAGAGAGAGAGAGAGAGAGAGAGAGAGAGAGGCAGACACATTGGC
>NW_019493561.1:0-390 GCF_002814215.2 Seriola lalandi dorsalis | reverse complement strand
ACCCACAGAAACGGGTCAGGTGTGTGTGTTAACCTCTTGTTTTATTTTGTTGCTAAAATGTAGCAAACACAACCAGAGAGGACTTTATAAAGTTATCAAACCAAATCAGTAATCTTCATTATACAACAATACACATCCTATGTTCTCTAATAGTATCCACAATAACTGGTCACACAGGAACAAGTAAAACCTCTGTGTACTGAACTGAGCAAGGGTGCAATTCTTTGCTGGCTTTAAGGGGACATCTGTAACTTGTAACATCTACTGATAATCTGCATGGATCTAGCATCTGCAATAGTCTGCATGTGGAACTGGTGGGGGGGATTTCATCAATGGGCGTCTTTGCCTGGGGCACCCCCGAGTCTAGAGTCGCCACTGATTAAGAGTTCA
>NW_019493560.1:0-390 GCF_002814215.2 Seriola lalandi dorsalis | reverse complement strand
GACGTAACCACACTCACTGCTATGACAGTATTGCTGTTTAAACCACTAACCACTAGGTCATCCTCTTACCATGCATTTAACATATATGTGTAAGAATCATGTGTTTTTTTTACCTACTTTACTCTCTACTTTATTATTTCTTTATTCTGGTACTTGCAGGGTCAGGATAGAGAAAATAAACAGCCGCAGGGTCGTTGCCAATGCAGGCTGGCAAAAATACAAATATTGAAAGCCATACCAGTGATGTTGCATGTTGGATACTATGTTTTGCACAGACTACTTGACATGTACTTTACAAATAAAAAATTTTGCAAATTATGTAATTGTATTTTCAAGCAGCCCCTGGTTTCCATTTCTATCTATATGCACATGAAAATGTACTTTCATTCA
>NW_019493559.1:0-502 GCF_002814215.2 Seriola lalandi dorsalis | reverse complement strand
AAATGTCATAGTATAGTAAGGCATAAAAACGTCATAGTTTGGTAAGGCATAAAATGTCATAAAAATGTCATAGTATAGTAAGGCATAAAATGTCATAGTATAGTAAGGCATAAAAATATCATAGTATAATAAGGCGTAAAATGTCATAAAAACGTCATAGTATAATAAGGCATAAAAACGTCATAGTTTGGTAAGGCATAAAATGTCATAAAAATGTCATAGTATAGTAAGGCATAAAATGTCATAGTATAGTAAGGCATAAAAACATCATAGTATAGCAAGGCATAAAATGTCATAAAAACGTCATAGTATAGTTAGGCATAAAACACCATAAAAATGTCATAGTGTAGCAAGACATAAAATGTCATAAAAATGTCATAGTATAATTAGGCATAAAATGTCATAAAAATGTTATAGTATAGAAAGGCATAAAATGTCATATTACAGTATGGCACAAAAACGTCATAGTATAGTAAGGCGAAAAATGTCATAGTAAAGTAAG
>NW_019493558.1:0-390 GCF_002814215.2 Seriola lalandi dorsalis | reverse complement strand
GGCTCATAACACTGTGTCACGCTCCAGTAGTCCTTCCATTCTTAGCTTTGAGAGGAAAAACTCCCAGAGACTGATCCGTTCCCCGAACCTGCACTGCATGGTTGTGAGAATGTGTGTTGGCGGTATGTGTGTGTGTGTGTGTGTGTGTGTGCACGTGTTTGTGTTAGAGAAGAGTTTGTGCTTCACTTTGTGATGCTTGGTAACTGAAGGCCATTCTCTGTTGCAGGGAGAGACTATGGACAACTTCAACTGGGGCGTGCGAAGACGCTCCATGGATAGTCTGGACCAAAGTGACCTTCAGCCCCTGGAGGAGAGTCAGCTGTCCAGCAGCATGCCAAGCCTCAGCAAGATCACCCATGAGGACTCAGACGAGTCATCTGAAGAAGATTC
>NW_019493557.1:0-390 GCF_002814215.2 Seriola lalandi dorsalis | reverse complement strand
CTCAGAGACACACATCACAAACCAAAAACCTCTCCACCGCTGGATTCTGTCAGAGGAAAGTCAAACAGTTGGGATGAACAGATGTTTCAGATTGTTCAGTGTAAAGGACGAACCAGCAGCTAAACTCTCTATGTGTTTGTAGTTATTTGTCGTGTGTGTGTTTCCTTTTCATAAATACAATAGCGCGCGCATGTGTGTGTGTGAGTGTGTGTGTGTGTGTGTGTGTGTGTGTGGGATCAGTCAGATGATCAGTATTACTTTAGGGATGACAGTACATGTGATGTCATTGACTATATTATAAATATTTAAATTTGATAATAAAGGATGATATATAGAAACAATAGACAGTTAAGTCATTGCATCCAGAGTCCATTCATTTAAACAGCCACT
>NW_019493556.1:0-390 GCF_002814215.2 Seriola lalandi dorsalis | reverse complement strand
CTTATCTTATCTTATCTTATCTTATCTTAGCTTAGCATAGTTTAGCTTAGTTTAGTTTAGTTTAGCTTAGTTTAGTTTAGCTTGGCTTATTTTATGATAGCTTATCTTATCTTATCTTATCTTTGTTTATCTTATTTTATATGAGTTTAGCTTAGCTTAGCTTAGCTTAGCTTAGTTTAGCTTATTTTATCTGTGCTCATTCGGCCCCTTCAGTAATCCGTCCATGACTAGGACCCATCAAAAACCTTTAAATATAATGTATCCACACATTTACATTTACAGCAGTAGAGACACAGACTGTGTCCGTTCATACACTGACCAACTCTTCTTTTTGTCCCTTCGTGGTACCCTTACTTCCTGAGTGCTGCTGCTGCTGCTGCCGTGTGGCAT
>NW_019493555.1:0-390 GCF_002814215.2 Seriola lalandi dorsalis | reverse complement strand
TACATTGTATGATAAATACTGTAAAAATAAAGTCTGATTGATTGATTGATTGATTGATTGATTGATTGATTGACTGAAGTTGTGTTAAAGAAGTGTAGATTCAACTGTGTGATGATTGTAGAGGATGGAGTGTGTGGAGCTGTGGATTTGTACAGGTGTTCCTATTCTTTTGTCCACCTGATTTCCATCAGTGAGGGTGGGCTGAATAACAGAAACACGTCTGTATAATGTAACACAGCTCAACAGCAGCACACACTCCATCCTCCACAGTGTTGGGTCTACACCTCTTTAACTGAACATGAGAGCCTTCATGAGGAGAATTTACTGCAGCTTCAGACGCATTAGTTTGTACAGAGGAACTGAAACTCAACATTCATAATGAAACAGTGC
>NW_019493554.1:0-1060 GCF_002814215.2 Seriola lalandi dorsalis | reverse complement strand
ACGTTTTATGCCTTACTGTACTATGATGTTTTATGCCATTTTTATGCCTTACTATACTATGGCGTTTTTTGACCTTTTTATGCCTTACTATACTATGATGTTTTATGCCTTACTGTACTATGACGTTTTTTCACCTCTTTATGCCTTATTATACTATGACGTTTTATGCCTTACTATACTATGACGTTTTATGCCATTTTTATGCGTTACTATACTGTGACGTTTTATGCCTTACTATACTATGACGTTTTGTCATTTTTATGCCTTACTATACTATGACGTTTTATGCCATTTTTATGCTTTACTATACTATGACGTTTTATGCCTTACTGTACTATGATGTTTTATGCCATTTTTATGCCTTACTATACTATGGCGTTTTTTGACCTTTTTATGCCTTACTATACTATGATGTTTTATGCCATTTTTATACCTTACTATACTATGACGTTTTATTCCTTACTGTACTATGATGTTTTTTCAACTTTTTATGCCTTACTTCACTATGACGTTTAATGTCTTACTATACTATGATGTTTTTTCAACTTTTTATGCGTTACCTCACTATGACGTTTAATGCCTTACTATACTAAGATGTTTTTTCACGTTTTTATGCCTTACTATACTATGACGTTTTATGCCTTACTATACTATGACGTTTTATGCCTTAGTATACTATGACGTTTTTTCACCTTTTTATGCCATACTATACTATGACATTTTATGCCTTACTGTACTATGATATTTTTTCACCTCTTTATGCCTTACTATACTATGACGTTTTATGCCATTTTTATGCCTTACTATACTATGACGTTTTATGCCATTTTTATGCTTTACTATACTATGACATTTTATGCCTTACTATACTATGACGTTTTTTCAAATTTTTATGCCTTACTATACTATGACGTTTTAATGCCATTTTTATGCCTTATTATACGATGACGTTTTATGTCTCACCATACTATGATGTTTTTTCACCTTTTTATGCCTTACTATACTATGACATTTTTATGCCTCACTATACTATGACGTTTTATGCCTTACTATACTATGA
>NW_019493553.1:0-390 GCF_002814215.2 Seriola lalandi dorsalis | reverse complement strand
GTCTATGGCTGGAGACCTCAAGTAACACAGTGCACACTATTGGCATCTGCTGGTAAAATTAATGTTGTGCAGCCTAATAAATCAGTTGTCGGTCCAGGTCAGATGCATGGTTGTACTTGGGATACATGGCAGAGAAATTGCCTGTTTAACCAGAGTGAATTTGAATGATATTTTACTGCCATTGTTCTTTCTTGGAAAATGTTAGAAAACAAAATGTTCCACATTTATGTTATCAGACAGTTCATCAAAACATAATACTTGCAAGCACATGTGTAATCACAAAAAAATACAACAACCAAAGCATGAATGACATGTTGATCAATGAAAAATGAAAAATAATAAGTAATATAAGTGATAAATGAGAAGTTGATTGGTTGATGATTTTAAATA
>NW_019493552.1:0-390 GCF_002814215.2 Seriola lalandi dorsalis | reverse complement strand
TTTTCTTTGTGGTAAGGGGAGATCTCATCATCAGCTGTCAGGATAGATTAGACATATCTGTATAAATCTGTACTCATTTTAAAAGACTAACATTTGCACTGAACTAAACTTTAACTTCCACTTACTATCATACACACAATATGACAATGTATGTTTTATCATATCTGCTTCTCTAGATCCATCATCAGTGTATGTGTGTGCCCATTGTGCATTATGCAGATACAGTAGAAAGATCAACAGACTATGATCACATTCAGCCTACACACCTCCCACTGCTGGAAACTTGAAACCCCAGAGCTGAGGCAGAGGAGAGGAGGAAACTTCCCAGAAACATCCTCACCTATGTTTTATCAGCTGTTCATCATCAGTACTACTGTACACAGTTATTTA
>NW_019493551.1:0-390 GCF_002814215.2 Seriola lalandi dorsalis | reverse complement strand
ATTTTTATGCAGTACCATACTTTAACGCTTTTATGCTTTACTATTCTATGACTTTTTATGCCTTACTATACTATGACATTTTTTTGCCGTACTATACATAACATTTTTATGCCTTACCGTGACTTTTTATGCCATAATATACTATGACTTTTTTATGCTTTATTATACTATGACTTTGTATGCCTTACTATACTATGTCATTTTTATGCCTCACTATACTTTCATCTTTTCATGCCTTACTATACTATGACATTTTATGCCTTACTATACTATGACTTTTTATGCCTTACTATACTATGACAATTTTATGCTTTGCTATACTATTTTTTTATGCCTTACTATACCATTACTTTTTTATAACTTTCCATTCTATAACTTTTTACAACTTAC
>NW_019493550.1:0-390 GCF_002814215.2 Seriola lalandi dorsalis | reverse complement strand
GGGCGTGGATTATCATCGGTGGCATCGGTACCCGTGCTCGTGGACCAAGTAACGTCGGTGTCGGTGGTTGAAAGCCCAGTGGTTGGGTATGTGGTGAAGCTGCTCTCTGCAGGTTCTATCAAACCACCTTCGGTTACTGGCTGTGGTGACGCCGTTGAGAGATCTGAAGGTAGGAGAACAGGGAACTTCACAGTAAATATGCAGCAAAGACTCAGTGTACTGTGTTCGTGTTGTCGATGCAGTCTCAAAAACATCATTTCTTGGAGGTCAAAGTGGTCACTTGTTAGAAACACCTTACATGGAAAACTAACAAACTGTAGCCTATCCATCAAATAACAATCAGTTTGTACTTGTTAGCGGCATTAATTAATGAACTAAAAAGTCAATAGC
>NW_019493549.1:0-390 GCF_002814215.2 Seriola lalandi dorsalis | reverse complement strand
GGTAAAACACACACACAGGTAAAACACAAGGTCATGAGTCACTTCCAGTTGTTGCTAAATGCTAAGCTAACAGCCCCTTTTATTGAGAGCAGAGCAGGTGAGCTGCAGCTGCACAACCAGAAAAAAACAACTCAGCGTCAACGAAGAATAGTTTCTGATAATAAATAAAAAAGTAAATATAAATAATAAATATTCTCTGAGGTTTAAATAGATAAATAATTTTATTTGATGGAAATTCAACAATAAACTCAACACAACTGAAACAACAGAACTAAAAAAATAACTAAAAATAATCTGTGTTTTGCTCGACTGTTCAGAAACAGGCGCTGGGTCAGTGGGACGTTTTCTGTCCTTGTGTTTTGGATTTGTTTTTCTGTGTGGGACTGGAGC
>NW_019493548.1:0-390 GCF_002814215.2 Seriola lalandi dorsalis | reverse complement strand
CTAGTCATTGGTTTCCATGGAGGCCTGTACGATCCTCTGACACGACTGCTGCATTTTGGAGACAGAGACTACGATATCCCTGCTGGGAGGTGGGCAGTCTGTCACTTACTCACTCATTTTCAGTCCAAGTATGATGTGATTCCGTGTTCCTGCTTCGTTAGCGTCACATCTGACCTGACTGTGTTTGTGATGAAGGTGGACCACTCCTGACATCAGCACATGGACGCGTGTGGGTAAAGATCCTCAGCCCTTCAACCTCTATATGTTCCGAGGCAACAACCCAATCAGCAAGATCCACCAGGTCAAAGAATACGTCACAGGTAAGAAGAAAACATGAGGAGGTACAGCCCAGCCACGTTTTGTGGGCCGACAAATCATTTGCAAAACAGT
>NW_019493547.1:0-486 GCF_002814215.2 Seriola lalandi dorsalis | reverse complement strand
GTAACCATCAGTAACCATCAGTAACCAGTAACCATCAGTAACCAGTAACCATCAGTAACCATCAGTAACCATCAGTAACCAGTAACCATCAGTAACCATCAGTAACCAGTAACCATCAGTAACCATCAGTAACCAGTAACCATCAGTAACCATCAGTAACCAGTAACCATCAGTAACCAGTAACCATCAGTAACCATCAGTAACCAGTAACCATAAAAAATCATCAGACTAATGAACCCTCACAGATAATTAAGTCCAAACTATAGAGCAGTGAAATGAGTCGGACTGTGAATCAATAAACTTCATGTTCAAACAAACACAAGCAGCTAATGAAGCTAACGACAAACGGACACAATGTTTTATTCTGAAAAACCACAGTTTGTTTTTATGTTTGGTTGTTTTAATCATCGGAGTCGGATCTGATGATGATGATGATGATGATCCTCAGAGTCTCTCTCACACACACACACACACACACACACACAC
>NW_019493546.1:0-390 GCF_002814215.2 Seriola lalandi dorsalis | reverse complement strand
AGACATGCTGGGTTAGACAGGCTGAATGTATAGCACAGCAGCATCCTCACAAGTCAGTGTGACACAGATGCCTCTGAATGTGTGTGTGTGTGTGTGTGTGTGTGTGTGTGCTTGTGTTTGTGCATTGGTGTGCTTTCTATCTTTGTGAGGACTGGTTTTAGTTTAAGTCAGCATGTTTCAGTGAGACAGTTTGTCCAGTCCTCATTTCTCCTCAAAGAAATTCAAACTTTACGGTTAAGATGAGTTCTAAAATTAAAGATTAAATTCATTATTGATTAATCCACGGATTATTTTTTGATAAAGTGAATAGATTTTTCTGTTGATCAATTATTTGAATAATTATTTCAGCACAAGTTAGAATTAGGTTTATGTTAATGTTAAAGGTGCTGC
>NW_019493545.1:0-390 GCF_002814215.2 Seriola lalandi dorsalis | reverse complement strand
ACCATATAATAATGACGCTGACTGTAATAACATCACATTAGTGAGACTGCTGCTGCACAATTAGACCAAGACTAAGAAATGCTGAGTCTACAGTTCCAAAACATCAGCAGCAGAGAAGAGCAGACTGAGGTGTTGATGAAGGCTCCAGGCAGCAGCTTCATCGCTGCTCCTTCACCTAAAACTCCTGACTGTGAGTCCCCCGACCTCACAGCGGAGCTGAAAACTGGTTTCATAGATAGGTGTGTGTCACAGCCAAGGACTCGCTGATTCTCCTCAGTGACTGACATCACGTCCTCCTTCATCTGAAACTTATATCCTCAATAAATCATGTTTCTCTGACATCAAATAAAACACGGTTTTAGAACAATGTAATTCACTGAACACAGACTG
>NW_019493544.1:0-390 GCF_002814215.2 Seriola lalandi dorsalis | reverse complement strand
TAGGCCGCATTCAGACAAGACAGCAGCAGCATGAACACAGTGCTGCCTCCTCAGTCTTTTCAATGAGACCACTACACTGACACAGTAGGGGAACCACTGCAGAGGGATCTAGTAAAAGTTGAACCTCAGCTCAGCCCTCGAAGCAGCACAGTCTGACGCCGGCCAGCACATTAACTTCATAACCTGAAGCTGATATTTCTGTTGACCTTGTCACGACAACAGATGAAATGATTGTCGCTGTTTTCATTTGTCTGATAAACTGACACTCATGGATCTGTTCGACTGGATTTCCTGGTTTGTATTTGATCATTTCAGCTGGATGTGAGGCGACACACCCCCTCCCCCAGCTCAGACCTTGAAGCTGAAGTCAAGGCTTGTTGTTGTTGTTGT
>NW_019493543.1:0-490 GCF_002814215.2 Seriola lalandi dorsalis | reverse complement strand
ATGATGATGATGATGATGATGATTATGTCAGCGAGCTTTAATATTGTGATGACTTCACCACGGGGAAGCTGAAAGTTTTCTGCAGATTTTAATGCCAACCACTGATCAGCATGAGTCAAAGTTCCAGGAAAGCAGCTGAATTCGGACTAAACGCAGACAGATGCTCACGTGAGGAGCTGAACTTCTGATCATCCATGTGACACAAGTGCTTTCTATAATCAATGTGCTTCTACTCTGGTAGTTGGTCGGCCATTTTGATGCTGTTCTGACAGGAGACGCCCACAACACCTTCGTTAATTCACTTAAAGCTCCTCCAGTGTCTCTGTCCATGTGTAGTGTGATTATAGATCAGCTCTAGCTTCTATATTAATACTGTGAAAGTATCAAAGCCTCAGTCCACAGAGAAATGCACACAGCCTGTATTCAGAAACTGAGCCTTAAAACCAGCCGTCAGGACTTCTGGAACTTTGTGATGTCACAACAAAGCAGT
>NW_019493542.1:0-390 GCF_002814215.2 Seriola lalandi dorsalis | reverse complement strand
ACCCGCTCCTCCCTTTGCAAACTGGAGCATCATATTTTATTCATTCCTTTGGCAAAACGTGAAAGCGAATTAACTTCCACAGACGCCGGCCACCATCGTACCTGCAGCTCTCAGAGCCATCGATTTTTAATTCACACTCAGGAAAACGTTATAGTTTATTCATTCCTCAGAGAAAAACTTTAGCCCGAGGACCCACAGTACAAGTGTGTGGGAAATGTGCAGGATGTGTGTGGTACTTGCGTTTTCCTAGATTTTTCTTTCTGTGAGGACCTCATGTGTCCACTAATACAGATTTTGTTGTTCCTCACTTTGAAAACTTTTTTTTTTTTTTTAATAGTTTATAGTTAGGACTTTCACTAACTTTCTAATTCTTAACCTCCACCAAACAGC
>NW_019493541.1:0-390 GCF_002814215.2 Seriola lalandi dorsalis | reverse complement strand
CTCTTTTGTCTAGTTTTCTACATATTCTCCTACGTGTTTGTGTGCGTGTATGTGTGTGTGTGTGTGTGTGTGTCTGTCTACACCTGCCTGTGTCTGTATGTGTTTCTTCATGTCTGCGTGTGTGTTTACAACATCCTTTAACCCTTCAGCTAACTCAGTGGCCCTCACTGCTGGGGGGTTTAGTGTCATGCTGCTGCTGCTGCTGCTGCTGCTGCTGCTGCTGCTGCCCCCCAACCCCTCCAGGAAGCCAGGGGGAGACAGAGTGCGAGGTGGTCTGCTTGGCCATGCTGTAGTGGCTGATCACTGTGTAGAAACGGCCCCTCGAGTTGGCATCCTGGGCAGCGTAGTACGCCTCCAGAGAGGCTGGGATACACCGCTTGTGCTGTGACA
>NW_019493540.1:0-390 GCF_002814215.2 Seriola lalandi dorsalis | reverse complement strand
AAAAAAAACATTATTTGTTAAATAAACCCTTTATGAATCAGAAAGTGGCACAGAAGTGTAAGTAAAGTAAAGGGCATGAATACTTCTCCCACCACACTGCAACAAGAAATGCTAATCTCTAACCTTTCCCATCCAACTCTCCACTTTCCCACATTCCTCAGGTGGCACTGCTCTCTCTCTCTCTCTCCCTGTCTGTGTGTGTGTGTGTGTGTGTGTGTGTGAGAGAGAGAGAGAGAGAGAGATAAAGTGTGTGTGTGTGTACTATGACCCTCTCAAAGCAGTTGGATAACCTGATGCTGCTTGGTGTTTGCTCGGTGTTTGTGAAGAAGAGCTAAACACAGTTTGATTTCAAGTTTCTCTAAAATCTAAATCAGATGAGTTTCACAAAGC
>NW_019493539.1:0-390 GCF_002814215.2 Seriola lalandi dorsalis | reverse complement strand
GACCTGTCCATTACCACCATCTCTCTCTAACTGTAGCTCTACCCCTCTAGCTCTTACTGTGTTCTCCCCCTCCACTGTCCAAGACGCTGCCTCACCCCTTTCTCTTCTTCCTCCTCACCCCTCCATTCTGATAGCTGTCATCAATCTTGCTAAAATGACAGGCGACAGATGTTAGCCTTTGCAAAGATCAAATCTGCTGCTTCAGGGCGGCCTAGTCACAAGCGCGCACGCACATACACACACACACACACACACACACACACACACACATACACACGTATCCTCGCGCACATATAAGCATACACACATGCATATGCAGTCACACATGCTCAAATATGCATGTGCACACACACACACACACACACACACACACACACACACACACACACA
>NW_019493538.1:0-390 GCF_002814215.2 Seriola lalandi dorsalis | reverse complement strand
GGAAAAGAGTGACAAAGGAAGAAAGAGAGACACAGACAGATTGAAAAAGTGAGGGACATTGAAAGTAGCGCAGAAGTTTGCAGCATAGCTTATTGCCCTCCGGCAAACATTACCGCAGCATGCAGTGCAGGACTGCCAGGCTCTGCAAGAGCTTCTTCCCACAGGCCATCAGGCTCCTCAATTCCCTTTAAAATACACATTACACACACACACACACACACACACACACTCACAGTACCAGACTGTCAGAACTCTCTCATACACAAAGAATGACTCAATAGATATATCCAGCTCTCATTATCTGCTGTTACACTGTGCAATAAATCAATAAGTCAATACTTCTATTATTTCAGCACTTGATTTCTACACTCCAGTGTTAGTGTTTACATA
>NW_019493537.1:0-390 GCF_002814215.2 Seriola lalandi dorsalis | reverse complement strand
CTGATATTTTATTTACTGAACAATCAATCAGTTATTAAAGAAAATAATTGTCAAATGTATTGATGATGAAAATAGCTGATGCTTGCAGCCTTACACTTCTCCTGTGGTGGAATGACACAAGTTTCTGAGGTCAGGTTTTTGACACAGACTCCTTCGACAACATCAGACTACAAGCTGGAGGAGCCGTCAGAGTTGATATTGACAAATTTGAGATTAATCAATTTATGTTGGCCCCAAATGATAGGGAGTAAACCTGGGGCCCCTGGGAGTCTGGAGCCCCTGGGCTGCTTCGCCAGGTCCATGCAGGGAGGAGGGGCCAACACAACACTGGACTTTCACAGAGGAGGCCTCCGATCATGTCCAGTTTCCAAGCAACAGTCAAAATCTTTT
>NW_019493536.1:0-390 GCF_002814215.2 Seriola lalandi dorsalis | reverse complement strand
ACATGAAAAATAACGTAACGCTCCAACATTTAAAATCCACGGTTACAAACGGAGATTAAAGTGAATCAAAGCGGCTGCTAATCAACAGCTGTTTCACTCACAGTGACACCGAAAAAATCCCCAAACAAACCAGATTAAAGTGATTTCAGACGTGATCTGACAAACCTCACAGAGCGTAATGAAATAAAGCCTGAAAACATGAAAGTAAAAGCTGTCGCCAGGTGAGCCGCCGCCTTCCTCATCTGGCCTGACACTGTTGTTACAACCCCCCAAGGTGGGACAGCCACTGGAAAGGGTGATTTGTCATGATTTGGTAAGTGTACACTCCTTTCCAAGTGTGTGTGTGTGTGTGTGTGTGTGTGTGTGTGTGTGTGTGTGTGTGTGTGTGTG
>NW_019493535.1:0-390 GCF_002814215.2 Seriola lalandi dorsalis | reverse complement strand
TTTAGTGGACTTACAACAACTTGTACAACTGTGTCAATTGTTGTTATTTTTCTATAGTTATTTTTCATGAAATTAACCAGTTAGCAGGAGTAAGATGACCTGATGCTAAACTCACACTAAGCAATGATTCTCCAAATCGTCACAAACAGCCATCGATGGGCGAAACACCAGACTTATACAGTATGGGTGTGCGTTATCTCAAACAATGTTTCTGAAGTGAAGTCACCTTTTCTCGAGTGCAAATGTGCTCATTGTTTCTGCTGTTACTTCACTTCATCTTCACCATGGTCTTCATATCTTCATCTTCACCTTTGTATAAGAAGAACAACCCACAGAGGAGGCTGTTACCTCCTGATACAAAGCTGCTGCGGATGAGGGCAAACTCCAAGA
>NW_019493534.1:0-390 GCF_002814215.2 Seriola lalandi dorsalis | reverse complement strand
AGCAGACTGCAGCATAAAAAAAGTACACTGGCCACCACTGACTGATAAAACATGTGCAGCATTTCACTGCAGACGTCAAAGGACCTTTACATGATCTGCCCACCTATTCTCAAGGAGAAATCAATGATAATGGCTCCATGTCCAGCTGGACCAAAGGTCTCTCTACATCACATTTAGATAATGGTGAACACTTTCATCTGTCTGTACTGATCCACTACTCTAACCCATCCCTGTACCGTCTGAAAGCCTGCATGACAACAGGTGCACAGGTAAAAGCTTTCACACACTGGTTTTTACACTTTTACAGTCATGTTCTAGACGACAACGTAACCCAATTAGAAGTTTATAGTCTATTGATTTATCCCCTGGACCCCAGGATAAAGTGGATTA
>NW_019493533.1:0-390 GCF_002814215.2 Seriola lalandi dorsalis | reverse complement strand
CACCTATCAGACCAGAGGAATTCACTGTGTTTGTGTTTCTGCGCTCACTCCAGATAACACCTACGCTTGACACTTAGAAACTCCACTTACTGTGTGTGTGTGTGTGTGTGTGTGTGTGTTGTGTACTGTGGCAGATGTACACGTGTGTGTGTGTTGACAGTCTAACTCTGAGCTGTCCACAGTGTCGGCCTGCTGGAGGTCAAAGGTCATCGAAGCTGTAAGATGCCGATGATGACCTCACGTCGTTGTTTTATTACCGACATTAGCTGATGTTTGGCTCATGTGGTCAAAAGTAAGTAAATATATAAATAAATAACACGTAGGAAAATGATTCGTCGACACGTCATTTTAAAATTTCACAAACAGAGAAATAAGGAAATTTTAAAAGAG
>NW_019493532.1:0-390 GCF_002814215.2 Seriola lalandi dorsalis | reverse complement strand
ACACACACACACACACACCCCCCCGGGTCCAGTGTTCAGGTACCGACCTGCTGATTTATGGGATGGACGGCGCCGTGTTTAAAACCAGTGAGATGAGACGTCCGTCCTCATCTGCAGCTGATCAGTCTCTGTTTTACTGCCGCCCTCCGCCCTGCAGAGCCCGCGGAGTCAGCTTCACCCGGACTCTGCTCATAAACAGGTTCAAACTGTATTTACCAAGATGTAACGTACAGAAATCATCAAATACACAGAGGAAGATAAAAGAACAAATGGAAAAATCAAAAGACTAATTTTACCAGAATTATCTTTCATAACGCCAAAAGTCTGAATCTCCGATGATTTAAAATGACTCAAACATCTCACTGGTGCGTGACACTTCTTTTATGTTCA
>NW_019493531.1:0-453 GCF_002814215.2 Seriola lalandi dorsalis | reverse complement strand
AGTAAGCTAATGGTTAATCAGAGTTCCAGATTAATGGTAATAAATTGAGACTAAAACCATATTGGCTATTTTGCCTATTAGTTTAGGCTGGTGCCCCGTGAACTTTAATTCATTTTGAAGTTATTATTTAATATTCTTATTTTTAATATTAATATTTTCTTAATTTGTGATAGCCAATAAATTGATAAACAACCGAAATCCAACATATTTGGTGTCCAGCTCATGAGGTAGAGCTCAGACCCAACACATCATTGTAACAGTAAGTGTGAGTGGAGACAAAAAAACTGTCTAGATTCACACTGTCATACACTAAGCCATTCACGTCTAACTCTGTCCGTCTGAGTCGCTTAGACAATGATGATGATGATGATGACGACGACGACTTCCACACATGTGACACATTCTGTCTTATTTTCATAGTACATGAACATGAAGAGCAGCCAAACGGCTGAC
>NW_019493530.1:0-390 GCF_002814215.2 Seriola lalandi dorsalis | reverse complement strand
CACTGGGAGAACCTCAAGTTTCTCTTCTCATGTCAACACGACCTGAAGATGCTGCAGGGAAGAAAAAAACATAACTGACTTATATGAAAATGTCTTGAGAGTTTAAACTCACCTGGACACTTATTGTGTGGTGTGATCTTAAAAAGAACAAAAAAAAAATCATACAACATTACAGCCTAAAGACTTTCAAAGGATCCACAATTGCACAATTACTAGTTGCCATGGTTTCAGGTGTCAGGTGAAATGTATTCATTCTTATTTAACCGTCGTGTTCTCGTCTCTCTGCTGGATTTTGGCCTTTTCATCACAGTTTCTGTTGTTCTGACCCAAACACTGAGACGACTGCATCAACACACACTTCTCTCGGTACGTTTTCTCTACCTACCTTCC
>NW_019493529.1:0-390 GCF_002814215.2 Seriola lalandi dorsalis | reverse complement strand
AGAATTACTGAGCCTTTAAAAAATTGAAAGTTTATATTTGAAACTTAGAGATTTTTGTCATCCATGCACTGCATCTACCTGGTGAACACATCAATTTTAATCTCGTTTTTTACTTCATAAGCCTGTCCCCGTCTCCCCTTGTGCCTCCATTTTTTTTTTCTTCTAGTGAACCCAGCGTGTACTCATTGAACCACACACCCATTGATACACACACACGATGGCCGTTTTCAAGTGCAACCGGGCGTGAAGTGGAAACCCTGTAACTTCTTATGGTCCAGTGGCGTCTATGCTCACCCGATACTGATGTTGAGGTTATGACAAAGGCAAGAACAGCTCTCTCTCTCTCTCTCTCTCTCTCTCTCTCTCTCTCTCTCGCTCTCTCTCTCTCGC
>NW_019493528.1:0-390 GCF_002814215.2 Seriola lalandi dorsalis | reverse complement strand
TTTGACCACTTATTTTGTTGACATTTTAGGGGAAGCTGAGCTTCCCTTGCAGTCTTAGAGCAATCGCCACTGCACTACATAGTTTAAATAGTCCTATCGTGTTATGCATGCTGTGGTTGTCATGTTCATCTCTCAGACAAACAGCATTCACTGAATGTTAGAATATCAGAAATTCTCCATTCACATTTTTGTTTCAATGTTCATTGTGTTTATTTTTATTTTTTTAGCTTTCTTCCCAGCTGGTAAGGATCAAGTGATACTTTATAAAGTCATGCTGCTGGTCATGCTCTGGCGCTTGTACTGTTTGATGTGGAAATCATTTAACTGAGGTTTACCATCTGTTAACAGACCAAAACACTTTACCAAAAGAGTTTCAACCTCAGGATCAAA
>NW_019493527.1:0-390 GCF_002814215.2 Seriola lalandi dorsalis | reverse complement strand
CAGTTTTGCCTCTTGGTTGCTGGTCATTTAATGTTAGTGTGCTAACATGCTATCTATTTTTGTTTGTGTGGTAAGAGGCAAACTGTGTTTTTAATGCTACCATGAAACAGACACACAGATCTGGGCCTGGTGTTCTATTATGCCCCCCAGGCAAAACTCTGACTCAGTGTGAGCCCTTTTTATTTTCTTCCTTCAAACATCTTTGCACTAAATACCATGATACTCTGGCAAAGCACTGCTCTTAATAAGCATGTCAATTTCTTGTTTAACTTGACAATGTTAAGACAAGTGAAAACAATCCGTCACCGCCGGTGAGCTCATATTGCGGCTTTCATTGCAGTTTGTCTTGATACAGGTTAAATGAGATAACGTATTTCATAATTCAGTGCT
>NW_019493525.1:0-390 GCF_002814215.2 Seriola lalandi dorsalis | reverse complement strand
CTCTTTCAGAGGCTCCGCCCCTCAAATTCAACACAGTAACACGGATCTCTTTCTCATAGCTGAAGCAAAAAAAACTTCGAATATAAAACATCTTCAAACAAACGACAGGAACACAAACAGCCAAACCAGTGTAAAAACTAGTGAGAGTTAGTTGTTTAGATTGTTTTTGCAAAACTACAGTAACAGAGGAAAAGATTGTAGGTTTGTAGCTAAACTAACGAGAAAGGTAATGTTACCTGGCATATAATTTTTAATTATGCATCCTAGCAAACTTGAGTTTTTAGGTCTTCCTTGCTGTAAAACCTTTTGCACACTGTACGGACAAATAGCGTAATATTGAGCAAGACAGCAAGACAGCAAACTGTTGCTACAATTGCTGCTGCAAAACAT
>NW_019493524.1:0-391 GCF_002814215.2 Seriola lalandi dorsalis | reverse complement strand
GGCTGGTATGAAGGTGAAACTGATTTTAAATCTTATTCTATCTGGTATTTAAAAAGTCTTACAAGGTCTTATATTGAACCTGGTGAACCCTGAAGAACCCCTGTGTATTGAACATGGATTGATCACATGTGGCAAACACCCAACACGTTGTTAAGATCATTATCAATCCAGGCTAATAGCAATGTGAACTAACCTGTAACAGGTATGCTGTGCTACATACCGGTGTGCTGAGTCATGCAAAACGACACATGTAACTGCTCAATAACTATTGAACAGAAAAATCACCCACACACCCTTATACCTACACACACCTACACACACCTACACACACCTACACACACCTACACACACCTACACACACCTACACACACCTACACACACCTACACACAC
>NW_019493523.1:0-391 GCF_002814215.2 Seriola lalandi dorsalis | reverse complement strand
GTGTGTGTGTGTGTGTGTGTGTGTGTGTGTGAGTGTGTGTGTGTGAGTGTGTGTGAGTGTGTGTGTGTGTGTGACTTTGTGTGTGACTTTGTGTGTTTGTGTTTCCTGTTGATTTTCTGCATATTAGGGGCATCACGCTCATTAGTATTAAGCACATTACAGAGGTTTAGAGCAGGTTGTGTTTCTCTTACACTGTGAGGATTAAAGCGTGAACACAATGGTGCCGCTGTGTGTTTATCTGCATCTGTGTCCCCTGTGTGTTGATGTTTGTGCGCACATTGTTTCTGTCCCTTTTTATATTTCTGTTTATCTCTGCGCTCTTTGTGGGCATCTGTATGTGTGTGTGTGTGTGTGTGTGTGTGTGTGTGTGTGTGTGTGTGTGTGTGTGTGT
>NW_019493522.1:0-391 GCF_002814215.2 Seriola lalandi dorsalis | reverse complement strand
GTGTGTGTGTGTGTGTGTGTGTGTGTGTGTGTGTGGTTATAGACGGTTTATTTGGGTTGAAGTTGAGTTGAGCCCTCTATCTAATGAATTATTGACCTGTTCTCCGTCTCCTGTCTGCCTCTTATATCACTGCATCAAGGAGCTACCTCACACCAAGACCTGGCAGGGCTATTAGTGTGTGTGTGTGTGTGTGTGTGTGTGTGTGTGTAAGAGAGTCAAGTGCCAAGCAAAAATGTGTGTTCTTGAATAAGTTGGTGAGTTATTGAGTGAAAAGTGTGCGTGTGAGGAGTTAGTGACAGAGTGAGTTCTTAACTTTTGTGAATGTGCGTCTGAACGAGAGAGTGTGTGAAGTGAGGAATGTGTGTGTGTGTGTGTGTGTGTGTGTGTGTGT
>NW_019493521.1:0-391 GCF_002814215.2 Seriola lalandi dorsalis | reverse complement strand
GTCAATACCAGTGTGAGAAGCCATTTCATCATTTAATGCTCTGATAGCCTGCAATGCTCTGGTTACAGACCCATCAGGAGCTGTGTTATTGGGAATAACAGTACAACACTGTTCACCAAACATGTGGCATGCACCTCCTTTTTCAACCAAAGTTTAACTCAATACCTCCATACATACTTAGGGCACTGTCAGAAGATGAGTGTGCTGCACCTGTCTTCTGGTGCGATTGAGTGGTGTCAGCTTAACCTGTCTCTGGTCTCCGTGGTCTCCTCTCGACCGCTGCAGCGTTTCCCAAATTAAAACTGGTAAAACAATCACAAGAGATATTAAACACATTACCCCCAGCATCCTCCAGCCTCCCGCTGTAGGTGCTGAGGCAGGCACAAATTTC
>NW_019493520.1:0-446 GCF_002814215.2 Seriola lalandi dorsalis | reverse complement strand
GTCTGAAGGAGGCGCTGCAGAGGAGGGAGGAGGAGGAGAAGGAGAACAGAGAGGAGGAGGAGGAGAGGAAGGTGTTGATGGTGGAGGAGCTGAAGGAGGAGATCCAGAGATTCCAGGAGAGGAGGGGGAGACAAACAAAGGAGCAGGTG
The DNA here is from genome assembly GCF_002814215.2 of Seriola lalandi dorsalis. Taxonomy (NCBI): domain Eukaryota; kingdom Metazoa; phylum Chordata; class Actinopteri; order Carangiformes; family Carangidae; genus Seriola; species Seriola lalandi. The sequence goes on along the minus strand of NW_019493520.1, from coordinate 297 downwards.
GGGGGGGGGAGCACGAGGAGGAGCAGAGAGTTTGAGGCAGTGAAGAGAGAGATGGAGAGACTACAGGGGCTGAAGGAGGAGAGAGAGAAGGATACACAGGTGAGTGTGTCTGTCCTCTCTCCTGAGCAGGACATTCACGTCTCTCCTCTGAGGTCCAACATGGCTGACAAGAAGAAAACCCCCAAAACCACCGGGAGGAAGAGGAAGAGCTGCGAGGTGCAGGTGTGTGTGTGTGTGTGTGTGTGTCGGTAGGACCAGTAACTAGTCTAGTCTAGTCAGTCTAGTTTGAAAATGTTC
>NW_019493519.1:0-391 GCF_002814215.2 Seriola lalandi dorsalis | reverse complement strand
AGACACACACACAAACACACATATTGCCACAGGTCATTTAATGGGGAAATGACATAGACCTTTATTCATTTCCGTGAGAACCCCCAACTTTAACCACTGACCAAGAATTAGCCTTTACTCAACTGGGGACACGGCTTTTGTCTCCAGTTGGACAAGCTGTCCCCAGTTAACTGGTCTTTAGTCTGAAATTTGTCCCCAGAGGAAGCCAACGATACATACACAAACACACACACACATACATACACACACACACACACACACACACACACACACAAGTGTACGTTCATTATGTAGTACATAAAACTGTCTCTCAGCTGTTTCAGACCTTGATGAACTGTGATGGACCATGATGATATTGGTTCAGTCTGTTCCTCATGTTAATGTACAGAGG
>NW_019493518.1:0-391 GCF_002814215.2 Seriola lalandi dorsalis | reverse complement strand
ATTTTTTTCCCCTAGCGGATCATATGCCATTTGTCGGACACGTGGTGGAGCCAGATGGAGGAGGATGATGATGATGGTTGTGGTGTTTGAACTTCTGCAGAATGTCTCAGTAAACACCACAGTCTGTGAGGACTGTAATTACTTGCGAAAAACTGGGTGTGAGAAAGCAGCTCCAACAAGAGGAGTTCTACCATCCACATCAAGTCTGTTGGAAAATGTATGTAAAGATATGTCTAATTTTGTGTTGATGTATGTTTTAGGTCTTACTGTTGGTCACAAGCTGCATCTTTGACAGCCTGGGCTCTCTGGTGTGAGAGGTCCTGGGTTTTAATATTTCAGATGCAACATTAAATGTCCCTGCGCTTTCTGCCCGCCTATTTCTATGGCGTCT
>NW_019493517.1:0-391 GCF_002814215.2 Seriola lalandi dorsalis | reverse complement strand
TGTGTGTATGTGTGTGTGTGTGTGTGTGTGTGTGTGTGTGTGTGTGTGTGTGTGTGTGGGTACGATTCCAATAGTGGACCTCCCGGTGCTTACACATGTGAACCAGAGAGCCAACGGGGGACATTTTGGAGGTTGACTACTGGTCATGCTTTAAATCATGTTACAATTATGTTGAAAAACCTCTGATGAATTTAATTAAATTTTATCCAAGGCCTGCAGGTGTTTGAGTTTGTACTCAGCACTGCCTCTGCCGGCTGGAGCAGGGGTTTTAATGACGTGAAATGTAAATTGCTTGCAGCCCCAGGTAGGTGTTCAGAAATTCTGCTTAATCACTTTTTAAAATTATATTTAAAATATATATGTATATATAAATGTAAAGGCTCAACTTTAG
>NW_019493516.1:0-391 GCF_002814215.2 Seriola lalandi dorsalis | reverse complement strand
GGGGGTTAAAAAGGTGGTTTTGTTAATTGAAGTGATAATTGGCCTTTTCACTTATCATTCACCAATTAGCCGCTCTGATTATACCTGTTGCTTCTTGGTTTATCTGTGAGCTGCAGGAGTCCAGCAGCATCAAGCAGGAGATCCTGATGGCTGCAGCACAGAGGTGTGACGCCTCTGCTCAGGTGTGTTTACAGACTCCTCTTTCCTCTTTCCTCTCGCTGCAGAGTGTTAAAGTTAATCAGCAAGAAACCTTGAAAAACACAGTTAACCCTCCTGTTGTCAAATGTTTTTATATCAGAAATATTTTCTCTCACTCTTTGTTTTCATTTTATTTTGGGTGTTTGATCCAGATTTATAGCGCCTGTTCCTGGGTCAGTGTTTGGCTCTTTTT
>NW_019493515.1:0-391 GCF_002814215.2 Seriola lalandi dorsalis | reverse complement strand
CCTATACAATAATGGTTGTTAAAACAATGGTTTCTTAAGGTGGCCCCTTCAATTTTTTCCCATCAATCCACACTCAATAAGCCATAATTAGTGTTTAATTCAGTACTTTGTAGAAGCTCCTTTGGCAGCAGATGCAGTTTCAAGTCTCTACAAGCTCTGAACACCTGGATTTGGGCAGTTTATGCAGTTCTTCCTGGCAGATCTTCTCAGGCTCCGTCAGATCAGATGGTAAGTGTCTTTAAACTGATGTTCTGTGGAGTTTCAGTCTGGACTTTGGCTGGGATACTCAAGGACAGTCAGAGATTTGTCACAAAGCTCCTCCAGCATTGTCTGTCGTACTGAAAGGTGAATCGTGGCTACAGTCTCTTGTCTGCTGGACTCTGGATGAGGT
>NW_019493514.1:0-391 GCF_002814215.2 Seriola lalandi dorsalis | reverse complement strand
TTCTGTTTTTTTTTTTTTTTTACGCATTTTTGAACTAAAAGGCTTTTTATTCTGCTCAATGCAATGCAAAAACTTTCAAGCTCATTATCTCGAAACTGCTCAGAACGCAGATAGAACCTTATAATTGCAAAGGGACAACACACACACAACAAAAAAATCAAATAAAATCAAAAATCAAAAAACAATGATGGATTATTTCAATGGATTATTAATGACACATGATTTAGATATTTTCATATCTGGGGAAACATTGATTAAAGTTGCTGGTCATAATAAATAGATTTATTTAAATATAGGATTAAATGACCTTGAGGTAAAAAGTGCCACTCCAGAAACCCTACAGATGTGTCAGTGATTGTGGGTTGGGGAGAGTTGGGCTCATTGTTTCAGT
>NW_019493513.1:0-391 GCF_002814215.2 Seriola lalandi dorsalis | reverse complement strand
AAAAAAAAGGAAACAAAAATCAAAACACCTTTTGCGGTTACTTAAATACACCTTAGAATAAGCTTCATGTCAGCCGGGCTACATTACACAAGACAATATATGAGACTGGACAGACTGGATTCTCAATTACCCTTTCTGAAAATTTGTACTTGCATACTATCAAACAAGCATTCATCAAACACACCAAAGAAGGCAAAGTACATCAAGTGAAATTTTCAGGTTGTTAGTTTAGATGTTCTGTCTGTTACTGCGGTGGGTTCAGGAGTACTGAGGATAAAAACTACATATACTAGCCATGAATGCCATAGCCATAGTGAACCATCAATACCACTGCAGTGGGTACACCTGTCTGTTGAAATGTGCACTGCTGTGTGTGTGTGTGTGTGTGTGT
>NW_019493512.1:0-391 GCF_002814215.2 Seriola lalandi dorsalis | reverse complement strand
CCACTAGTTCAAATTACTTCCTTTCTGGTCTATTCTACTCTTCCATGCTCAATTACTTGAGTAAATGTACTATTGATGACAAATAATATGCAGTATATTGATTACATAAATGTATTGATTAATATGCCTTATAATGATTACACACCAGTAATGTATTGATTATCCACAATCTAGTAATCCAAAAGCTTCATTACGTCACATTAACCCAAGACAGACTAAATCTGAAAAGAAACAAGTGAATCTCCGCACTCTGCTCTCCAACAGCATGAAATCAGCATGCAACAGTGTTCTGATGCAAAGATGGTCTGTTAAACAAGTTTTTTTTTGTTGTAGCATAAACTGAAATTTGTTTTCATATGTGGTTAAAAAGGTGCAAGCCATGCAATCTGTG
>NW_019493511.1:0-391 GCF_002814215.2 Seriola lalandi dorsalis | reverse complement strand
GACTTGAGAGAGGCGTTACCATGGAAACGACTTGACACTGAAAGTCACAGTGTGTTTCTGTGTTAGTCTGGTACCTGAATAGCGACACGAGCAGCAGGTATGATCTCCTCCACTCTGATGGACGAGCGCTCGGACAAAGACATCTGTCTGTAGGAAGACTTCTCCGGGGTTCCGCACAGAGACAGCTGACGCCCGGTCCGTCCCGCGTTACGGAACGGACGGGACGACAGCGCCTCGCCGTCTCTGATGACATCATCATCCAGTGCAGCGGGCATGCTCTGACCAACCAAGAGGAACCTGCAAAAACAGGTAATTGAGTATGGAAGTCTAACTTGGTGCATGGCCCAGAATATCTACTCGTGTGTGTGTGTGTGTGTGTGTGTGTGTGTGT
>NW_019493510.1:0-472 GCF_002814215.2 Seriola lalandi dorsalis | reverse complement strand
AGTTATTGAAGAAACAAAGGTAAGCAGTCTTAATTTCCAGCTACTCAAGACATCATCTGTCTACCGAAAAGCGTCGGCGAATTTTTTTTTTTTTTTTTTAAAGTAATTTTTATCTTTTATTCAGATTGTTACAGTGACAGAGACAGGAAAGTCACTGTCATGGGTCTGGATCATTTTTTTCTGAGTCGGAGTTTGTCATTTCTGACCTTCCGATGTGTCATAAATGCAGCATTAGATATTGTTTTTTAAAGATCGATTTGATATTATTAAAGGGTTACACGAAACCTAAAAATTAGATTTACCTGAACGATTATTGATCGAATTTACATGCTGAATTCAGGACATAAACAAATTAATTAGAAATGAAATTGGAAAGACATGTAGAAAACTATTGTTGCATTTGCAGTTAATGGCATGAATCTCAAATAAAACAAATTTGTTGTTGTCTCACAATCCGACAAATTTACATAGT
>NW_019493509.1:0-391 GCF_002814215.2 Seriola lalandi dorsalis | reverse complement strand
TATTCAGGTAGAAGTTACACAAGTCCTGACAGCTGAACACAGAAGCTTCACAAACAGATCTCTCTCTAGTCTCCAGCACTGTTCAGCTGCTGAGGACAGAGGAGACCAGCCGCGCACGTCATCACGGCTTGGCGCGGCACGGCTTAAGCACACCAACCTGGGCTGTTGGAAAAACCCTACGTGTGCAGAATATGACATCTTCACATTTTTGTTGGAGGAAAAATTATATAATCTCCAAAAGAAAAAAAAATGGCTCAGTCTATACATGTACAATGCTGCCTTTCATGTCTTTCTGGATATTACTACTGGGAGGCTCCATAGTCAGGAATGTTGAAATTGGCAAATGGCTTTAAACATACAGGATGATCCTAAAAAATATTAGTGTAGTGGT
>NW_019493508.1:0-391 GCF_002814215.2 Seriola lalandi dorsalis | reverse complement strand
AGTCAGTACCACGCCCGCCTTTTTTTGGGCAGGAAAAACCCTGTATAATCTATAGGCATCCTGTGTAGACACCCAGGATGTGTAGCCATTAGCTGGTGTACATACTGGAGCATTTAGCTAGTCAGGCAAAGCAGAGCTAAAAGAGGAGTGAACACCTCATCACAATGTGAAACAAGTGTCTGCTGGATGAGTAAACCAGCAACTGTTTACTGACATGTCAGCTATAACAATGTTATTGGATGACAGTGTGTCAAGGTTGTGTTTACAGCATTTTGTGGCTGCCCCCAGAGCCAAAACTAATCAACCAACCACTTTAAATAGCATTTCCATTTTTCTACTTCCCTCTGTTGACACATTCATGTCAGATTCATTCTTTTTTTTTTTTTTTTTT
>NW_019493507.1:0-391 GCF_002814215.2 Seriola lalandi dorsalis | reverse complement strand
ACCAGCTCTGAATGTGGTCTGAGTGATCGGATCTTAAATGTGTCTTCAATGCGTCTCGGCTGCGTTCACACCTGAACTTAGAGCTGAGCACTTGTGATCAGGTCACCTGAGACAGATGTTAATACCAGATGTGAACAGGGCCAAGGTTACACACACAACCACTGTGTAACACTAACACACACACACATACACACATATACAGGTATACACACCCTGGGAGGTGAGGTAATGTAGAGGATCGTTGCCCAGCCAGAATTCTCCGTCAGGGGAGTGCAGGTCTCCAAATCCATGCTTGTATTCTACCCATGCTCTGTACAGACACACACACACACACACACACACACACACTGATTTCATATTTGTTTGTAAAATCAGATGGTTTATGTGTGTA
>NW_019493506.1:0-391 GCF_002814215.2 Seriola lalandi dorsalis | reverse complement strand
AAGAGTGTGTCTTAATCAGTACCACAGACGTACACACACACACACACACACACACACACACACACACACACACTTTCACATGCAGTCAACATAAACTCACAACCATGCATTCATTCATGCAAAGTCAAATTAATTACACACACACACACACACACACACACACACACACACTGCAAGGGGCGCCCCACTGTCACCCTGCCTTATGTCTACGAGTGACACTTGGATGACACCAGCAGCAGGATTATAAGAGCATATTTATTAGCCTTAGCACCGGCCATATGCAAGGCAGGGGCAGGAGTGCGCACACAGGTACAAAACTACAATGAGCGAGGGAGGCCAGAAACAGAAACTAAATGACAATTAAACCTCATTAATTATGCAACGGCTAGAT
>NW_019493505.1:0-391 GCF_002814215.2 Seriola lalandi dorsalis | reverse complement strand
TGGCCAGCACCTGGAACACACAGACAAACACAGACTGTTTTAGGATTTTCAGCTTTCATTAAAAGATAAATCAAAGTACAGATTATAATACAGCTTTATGACAAACTCTTACCACTGAGTCCTTAATTTGATTCAAAGAGCTGGAAGTTGGTCTGAGCCTTCAACCTCGGGCTGGCCAGCACTTGGCTTTCTAATGACCACCCAGTCCTTAAAGATGAGGGACCATCAAGTCCTCATGGTCCCCGTGGCCACATGGAAAAAGATGGAAGAGCTCGCTGCAAATGGCCTCCACCAGGCAGCTATCCCTGGGCCAGGTTGCAGGGCCAAAGTTCAATCCAAGAAGACAGCTGAAAGATAATCATAGAGAGCAGTGTATGTTGATATAGATCTG
>NW_019493504.1:0-391 GCF_002814215.2 Seriola lalandi dorsalis | reverse complement strand
ACACACACACACACACACACACCCACACACACACACACACACACGGTGTTTAGCTGAGTGATTTCTGTTGTCGATCTTCTTTAACCTCCTTCCTTCTGTCACTTCCTGTCAGAAGAGGAAGGATGATAGCACCACTGCAAACAAACAGCTGGCCATTGTAGAGAGAGTCCAGTTCCCTTTAGCTCAGCCTCTGTTTGTACCACAGACAGGAGACTTGTGCATCGATTGGACTGTCACTGTGGTTTAGCTGTTGTTTTGGCTGCTGGCCCAGAACTGAGAGATGATGAGGTTTGTAAACAACACAACTGCAATTTACTGGAACAGGAAGTAGCACTATAGTTTAAAGGCCCCACATGTTACACTTCTCCTGTGTTTTATTTGAAGTGTTCAT
>NW_019493503.1:0-530 GCF_002814215.2 Seriola lalandi dorsalis | reverse complement strand
TGAGACGACGTCACCTTCTTTAGAACAACATGAACGTGACAGTTTCCTGGAGCCTTTAACCTCAGTATGAAACTGGATGTGGAGTGATTTGGGTTGAAACTGATGATATTTGCAGCTTTAATGACAGACTGGTTTCAGTTCATGTTGTGGATCGTGATGGATCGTTTGCCATGTTTCTGCTGCAGGTTTCAAATTTGTGATTTCGACTCTTTTCATGTAATCGATCGAACTCTTTGGGCAATAAAATGATTTCAGGATATCAGAGTTTTTTATTACCTTTTATGGTCAAGTACCTTTAAAATAGTTCAAACTAAAGAAAGGTCTCATCCAGTGTAAAGGTCTGTGTCCATGTGTAGTGTGATTATAGATTATAGATCAGCTCTAGCTTCTATATTAATACTGTGAAAGTATCAAAGCCTCAGTCCACAGAGAAATGCACACAGCCTGTATTCAGAAACTGAGCCTTAAAACCAGCCGTCAGGACTTCTGGAACTTTGTGATGTCACAACGAAGCAGTCACCAAGCCCCGC
>NW_019493502.1:0-391 GCF_002814215.2 Seriola lalandi dorsalis | reverse complement strand
GATCTGCCTGGTACAGCGGCAGAGGAGTGACATCGTTGTCTTCTTCGTCAAACACCTGAAACACGGGAGATTTTACCCACCTAGTTAGCAACAATATTACTGCTAATGCTGCATTTGTGTGCTCTAAGGACAGTCCCAATATCTGAGTTGGGAAGTCTTTCTTCCCACTTTGGTGTGGTCATGTGCTTTAAGTCTGAATGTGGAAACAACATGGACGCTGCAAAGAAGATGGGATGTGAACGTTGATAGCTGTTCCCAGTATTCATGTCACTGCTGATAAATAACTCTTACAAGTAATCTATGTCACTCTACGTAGATGGCAACTACCTGTTACAACAACCTAATTCCATATTACAAATTAAATTTGAGCAAAAAAAAAAATAAATAAATA
>NW_019493501.1:0-391 GCF_002814215.2 Seriola lalandi dorsalis | reverse complement strand
CAAAAGTGACGGCTCCATCATTGCGCATGTGAAACATGTGCTTTAAATAACAAATAAACTGCAGTGAAGGATGCTGCTGACTGTTGTTTACTGTTAAGACTCTTACCTCTGGGAGAAAATGTCCCTGTAGGGGCTGCCATGCTGCATGGCGATACCATATCCACGGTCTGGTGCGTTGTTGCTGACAGTGTAGAAGGAGCAATCCTCGTCATTATTAGCAACGTACTCCAGCACTGCTGCATCCCACACGAAACCAAACCGGCCGTACTTCACCTAAAAAGAAGAATAGACATTAAGCACACTTAACTATGTTCACAAAGGTGCATCTTCATCTTATCTATTTTTAAGAATTTTGTCATTTAGGTTAATTTTGCAAAAACACTGTTAAATT
>NW_019493500.1:0-391 GCF_002814215.2 Seriola lalandi dorsalis | reverse complement strand
GTTTTTTTCTTCCCCATTTCTATTACTGAAGTCTGTTTTTCTTATCCTACTTTGTTCCATTTTGTTGCCAATTTGATTTTTATTACAATTTAATTTCGTCTTATTTTTTACTAATTTTGTCTTATTGTGTGTACAATGGAGAGACAGCACAATGTCATTGTGCCGTGACTCATTTACCTTTCCTTCCAGACGGAGGGGAAAAAGTGCTGAGAGTTGTACCATGTTATGTAGAGAAAGCCTGGGCAATAGAAAGAAATAAATGGGTGAGTGAATGCAGATGCATGTTCAGTCTCCACACACAGACACACAGACACACAGACACACAGACACACACACAGACAGACAGACAGACAGACAGACAGACAGACAGACAGACAGACAGACAGACAGA
>NW_019493499.1:0-391 GCF_002814215.2 Seriola lalandi dorsalis | reverse complement strand
TGTACTTCCTCTCATGCATCCATTGTTTTTTACGTTTTCACATCCCTTCATTGCATCCCACATTTTCTCATCTAATCCACACCTCCACTCCCATTTTTCATTTTTTACATTTTGTAGTCCTCTATTGTATTTTGCACACTTTCGCACAATTTCCTTTTTGTATCCTCTCATGTTCTCTACCTTGTCATACATTTTCTCATCCTCTCATCTGTTCACAAACATTTCTCCTCTCTCATATTTGTCTAATTCTCTCTGTCTTTTATTTTCTCATCCTCTCGTACATTTTGTCATTCTTTTTTATATTTTTCACTTCTCTTGTTTTCTCATCGCTCTTTCCCCTCTCACAATTTCTCATTGTCTCATAGTTACCTGTTCTTACATTTACTCATTC
>NW_019493498.1:0-391 GCF_002814215.2 Seriola lalandi dorsalis | reverse complement strand
TCATGTCATCACTATCATCCCCACTGGCGACTAGAAATTCATGGGAAAGGGAGCTAGGTTGTTCCCTGTCAGAGGAATGGTGGGTGAGGGCCCTTGACAGGGTTAACTCCACCTCATCTTGTGCCGGTCTGACATTAATTCAGTTTAAGGTCCTACACAGGATACATTATTCCAAAGCTAAACTTAAAAAACTTTTTAATACAAGTGATTCATGTGATAGATGTTCTCTGGTCCCAGCCAGTCACACGCACATGTTTTTCTCCTGTCCGAAGTTAAACTCATTCTGGTCCTCTTTCTACAATACTCTTTCAAAAGCTCTAAACAAACCAGTGCTCAGGAGTCCGTTAACCTCTATCTTTGGTGTGCCTGAAGAATTCACACGCTTCACCAA
>NW_019493497.1:0-391 GCF_002814215.2 Seriola lalandi dorsalis | reverse complement strand
ACACACACACACACACACACACACACACACACACACACACACACACACACACACACACATTTGGATGAAACATAATGTCAGTGCTGACCTGATGAAGAGGAGTTGAACTCTGTGACGACGGCGTCCCACTTTAAACTTTATTGAACTCACAGCTCGATGACAAAGGTTGAATTGACCTGTTTATATCCACTGATAAGTTTTATACACAGAGACACTGCCAGCCAATCAGAGAGCAGGAGGACAGACAGGTGAGAACCAATAGGAACCAGACTCTGTAGAGATAAGATGGAAATGAAAACACAGAGATGTGATTTACAAAGGTAAGGAAGGAATAGAGGAGGTAGGAAAGGAATTAAGGAGACAGTGAAGGAAAGAAGGAGGTAGAGAAGGA
>NW_019493496.1:0-391 GCF_002814215.2 Seriola lalandi dorsalis | reverse complement strand
ATCACGAGTGAATTTCTAAAGAACATCATTTGTATTAACTGTACTACAGTTAATCCTAAGTGTGAGTTCAGGGATTTTATAGTGTAAATAAACACCATCACGTCTGCGTGTCAGGATCCGTTTGACATGAACATGTGTTCGGATCAAACAACGAGCTGTTATCGTCTCATGATCAGGTGACCACATCCTCAGACTGTTTCTACTTCCTGTATTTGACCAGTAGGTGGAGCTGTCCACCTGCTCATGCTTTAAACAGATACTGTCAGTGTTCCTGCATTTCCTCTTTCTTCCCTTGTGTTTCTTGTTTGTCTGTTTTTTTTTCTCTCTCTCTCTCTCTCTGTGTGTGTGTGTGTGTGTGTGTGTGTGTGTGTGTGTGTGTGTGTGTGTGTGT
>NW_019493494.1:0-391 GCF_002814215.2 Seriola lalandi dorsalis | reverse complement strand
GACATGTACTTTGTGCCACAACACCTACTTTTTCCAACAAATGCAACAAGTGACGCTTCACACCCCATGAAAGTGCTCACAAAACACAAGTGTTGACTGTATTTTAATCATAATATATCTTTAAAATATACATGCCGTTATATTCAGAGTTTTCCTCCTATGCTTCAACTGAAGTAAAGTTTCAGATACAATTTTTTTTTTTTTTTTTTTTAAAGTACACTACATACCAGTTTTTTGTTTGTATTTTTTCTGATTCTCTTGATGCTGTAAAATCCAAGTATAAATAACAAAGCTCAGATTCATGGTGTGTTTTTGTTTTTGTTGACTGTGCTGTACAGTGCACATGAATCATTTCCATCTTCTTGACGTCTTGTTCTGTGAAGGGAAGAAT
>NW_019493493.1:0-391 GCF_002814215.2 Seriola lalandi dorsalis | reverse complement strand
AGGGTGTGGGGGGTAGAATCAGGCCAGCTATATTCATTCCATGATTCACCCCCCCCCATCCCCCATCCATATTTTGTGCAGAAAGATTTGTCCTTAAAAATCATTTAATAAGAGGTTTCATTTCACAGGAATATATTTATTCAGGGTGTAATTTTGTTTCCTTGGTGAAAGTATTCATTAAAACATTTTTTTTTAAATAGATGTCAGCGCTTGGTCTCCTGCCAGCTTGGTCAAAGATTTACAGTTTCACCGTCATTGTTGCTGACTTAAGGCTCTGACTTCTGGATGTCATTGCCAGGGTGTGGCACAAGTCCAATAATGTGTGTGTGTGTGTGTGTGTGTGTGTGTGTGTGTGTGTGAGAGAGAGAGAGAGAGAGAGAGAGAGAGAGAG
>NW_019493492.1:0-391 GCF_002814215.2 Seriola lalandi dorsalis | reverse complement strand
TGATTTGGCTTCATTCATTTCCTTGTCTGAATGGCCCTATAATAAAATATGCTCATGAATTCAGGAATGAAATCTCTGTTTACTTATGGCGGTAATGGGTATGCTTAATTGTTTTCTTTGGATTCATGTCTATATTTGGCATGCATCAATATTTATGCATGCTTCAGGACCGATTGCGGCACAGAAATTACTTTTCATCTGTTGTTCAGGAACTTAATTTTCATATACATACCAACATCCAAAAAGTGAATTATAATCTATCTTGCTTTGGTTAAACATTCAGCAAGGTTATTTTGGATGTTCTTCCATCTGGTATATATATTGTTCTGATTTGTGTTCATTTACATGTAAATCCACTTTTTTTTTTTTTTTTTTAAAGTATATTTTTTGG
>NW_019493491.1:0-391 GCF_002814215.2 Seriola lalandi dorsalis | reverse complement strand
AGCAATTGATTGCACTCGTGCGTCTGAAGGCACCATCCATGAATGATTACGCATTCATCAATCGCAAAAACTATCACTCTATAAATATACAGGTGATTTGTGATGCCAAGCTTTCACTTTTAAACGTGGTGGCCAGGTGGCCGGGGGGGACACACGATTATTTTTCAAAACAGCTGTGTTGGCGCGCGGCTGCAGGAGGGGGCACTGCAGAGCATCATCTCCGTTTTATGAGCTCCTTTGACCCCACGTTTCAGACTGCCAAAAAGCACATCCTTATTTTGCGCCACCTCGGATGTCAGGATGTCGATCTCCATCTGAGAAAAGTTTCGTTTTTTGCCAGTAACTCTTCTCTCCATGTTTGACCTTAGTGGGCGAGGCCTCCGAACCAGGA
>NW_019493490.1:0-441 GCF_002814215.2 Seriola lalandi dorsalis | reverse complement strand
AAGACACGCAAATGTATTCAGACTCAGCCCTGTTTATTTTGTGCGTCTGGTGACTTGGCACCATATTTTCGTTGCTGATCAAATAGAGTTGGTAGGGTTGCTGCTGCTGTTTCTGTGTAGTTGCTGGTTCACTTTTCTCAGGTTCAATCTGGGACTTTAAGAGAAGTATAACACTTTTCAGATACAAATAATTGTGTTATCCTGTTATATTACCACTGTCTATTAACGTTATAGACAGGCAGGACTGATAACGTTTGCTGCCTAACTCCCACATTAACGTTGGTTGTTGTTTTATTATTAGCCATAGCCGCTAGCTTAATGATAACTTAACAGACATTATATATATACATTTGCGTGTCTTATATATATATATAAGACACGCAAATGTATATATATAATGTATATATATAATGTATATATATATATATATATATATATATA
>NW_019493488.1:0-391 GCF_002814215.2 Seriola lalandi dorsalis | reverse complement strand
CACACACACACACACACACACACACACACACACACACACACACACACACACACACACACACACACACAGTCGCCTTTTAATCAATTGCATATCTGAAGCTAATCAAACATAAAATGATAACCCTTCTAATCAGGAATTAAGTGGATGATTAAAATAATTACCCAAAGCTCTCCATTTCACAATAAACATCCTGCTCCTTTTATCTGTATTCCAGCTCGATCCTCCCCATCGCTACCTCGCCAAGGACGATCTTTTTATAGGAAAAAGGGGCCCCATCTTACTCCATAGGTTACAAACCGCTCATCTGATGTTCCAAGCACGTGTGTATGCGCATGCACACACACACACACACACACACACACACACACACACACACACACACACACACACA
>NW_019493487.1:0-464 GCF_002814215.2 Seriola lalandi dorsalis | reverse complement strand
ATACTATGACGTTTTTACGACATTTTATGCCTTACTATACTATGACGTTTTTATGACTTTTTTTGCCTTAGTACACTATGACGTTTTTTGACATTTTATGCCTTACTATACTATGACATTTTTATGCCTTACTATGCTATGATGTTTTTATGACTTTTTATGACTTACTATACTACGTCGTTCTTATAACATTTTATGCCTTACTATACTATGATGTTTTTATGACTTTTTTTGCCTTAGTATACTATGACGTTTTTTGACATTTTATGCCTTACTATACTATGACATTTTTATGCCTTACTATGCTATGATGTTTTTATGACTTTTTATGACTTACTATACTACGTCGTTCTTATAACATTTTATGCCTTACTATACTATGATGTTTTTAGCCATTTTTATGCCTGACTATACTATGACATTTTTTGCCATACTATACTATGAAGTTTTTTGCCATATAATAC
>NW_019493486.1:0-391 GCF_002814215.2 Seriola lalandi dorsalis | reverse complement strand
ACACACACACACACACATACACACACACACACATGTTGTAATGAAACTGTTAGAGGTTGAAATCTCGAGGCCAGAGTTTAATTTTTACATAATATATGAAAGCGTTTATAATTGCGTCATAAATTGTTCCTGCCTGCTTTGAAAGCTGGGGTAGGGAGTCATCTTTGGTGTCAGTGGGTAAAAAAATCCCTTATCACCTTTCAGCATATTGTAATTCAAGTATTCTGAAATCATCGGCACCTCCTCTCAGCTCCATTTTCAGACTTTAGAAAAACAAGACTGTGAAGGGAGACTTTGGCCAGTCACAGGTCTTTTAAGAGAGAGAGAGAGAGAGAGAGAGAGAGAGAGAGCTTTCCTATTGGATGTGTTTCAAGTGTTTCAGAGATGGAGA
>NW_019493485.1:0-391 GCF_002814215.2 Seriola lalandi dorsalis | reverse complement strand
TCTCATACAGCTGGAAGACAGAGGAGACCGTGTCAACAAGAAGTACAGGGACATGAAGAAGGACGGAGATTCTATCCATGAGCTTGTGCAGGTGCTTATGGCTGAATTTATGATAAAATTCACTCGTGTGTTATAAAATTTTCAATACAATACTTGTTTTGCTCTACTGTAAGTAAACAATAGAAGTCTGAAAGGACTAGCATTGTTCCAAAGCCTTTTACTGAGATATACATCCTAATCAGATTACAGCACATTTAAAGAACAGTTCTGGTCACAGGTAATTTAAAGCTTGTTTATTCACATTTCATTCAGTTCATTATTTGTTCTTTTCTAACCTTTATTTGAGCTGTTACATGTAACATGTTCTGTTCAAATTTAAAGTTTTAAAATA
>NW_019493484.1:0-391 GCF_002814215.2 Seriola lalandi dorsalis | reverse complement strand
CCCACAACAACCACAGAAAAACCCACCTCCACTACAACAACCACAACCACAGAAAAACCAACCACCACTACAACCACAGAAACACCCACCAGCACAACAACAACCACAGAAAAACCCACAACAACCACAGAAAAACCCACCTCCACTACAACAACCACAACCACAGAAAAACCAACCACCACAACAACCACAGAAAACCCCACTTCAACAACAACAATCACAGAAAAACCCACAACAACTGCTAAAGTAATTACAAATCCAGTGCTTACATCAACACCACATACAAAACAACATGGTAAGGTGACAACTACAATATCTACAGAAAAGCCCAGCACTAGTTCTGTAATAACCATAGAAAAACCCACAACAACCACAGAAAAACCCACCACTA
>NW_019493483.1:0-391 GCF_002814215.2 Seriola lalandi dorsalis | reverse complement strand
GGGTTATCTTGATATATAGTGTCTATTTTGCATTTGTAGTAGCTTGTGTATCCAATATTCACAGCTCATGTAGCACTGGTAAAATGATTTGTTGTCAGGTCTGGGGGGTTTAATTACCACTGTATGATAAGAGGAGCATGTACACCTTACCTGAAACCCAGGTGAGCTCAGCTGAGTTTCCACAGTTGCTCCACTCACTGCATCAAGTCGCCCACCCGGGTTCTCTCCTCCTGTCTCCAGCTATGTGTCAGAAACTAAACTTAATTGCTTCAGGAACGAGGTTTATCATGTTTTGTCTGTCACGGTCAGGAAAGTTGGAGCATGACATGTTTTCATCTCCGTCTCTCACCTGCCCTCTGACAGGAGGAGGAGCAGGTCTGGGAGCATGGCA
>NW_019493482.1:0-391 GCF_002814215.2 Seriola lalandi dorsalis | reverse complement strand
AGAGCGTTGGGGGAACAGTTGCATGCAACCACTGCCGTAGCATGGCAAAACCGACAAGTGTTGGAATGGATGACAGCAGAAAGGGGAGGAGTTTGTAAGGTGTTCGGAAAATACTGCTGTACATACATTCCAAACAACACAGATGCAGAAGGATCTTTCACATTTGCCATGAGAAAGCTGCAAAAGTTAGGAATAGAAATGAAGGGGAATGCTGGTAGGGGAGGTAGCCTGTCTATGGATTGGTTGGACCAAAAATTAGGAAAATGGGGAGCCATTTTGGCCGAGGCAGCCGTAAGTGCTGTCATAGTCCTAATTCTGATTTCTTTTTTGACATGTTGCATCGTTCCCATGCTGAGGAGGCAGTGCCTGCGAGCTATGGACAAACAAACGG
>NW_019493479.1:0-391 GCF_002814215.2 Seriola lalandi dorsalis | reverse complement strand
GACTAATGTAAATAGTAGTCACAATACAACTATCATAGCCATATGCATTGTATGATAGACCCGTTGAGCACTTTATTAGGAATACCGCTTTAACATGGGGTAGTTCATTCAGTTGCTCTCAAATAGCCCCAGTTTCACGTCATGGATTCCACAAGATGTTGGAAACTTTCCTCTGAGATTCTCCTCCATGTTGACATGACTGCATCACATCATTTCTGCAGATTTGTCAGCTGCACGTTAATTCCTCCAATCTCCTTTTCTACCACATCCCAAAGGTGTTCTACCAATCGATTTGTATTATGAGGCCCAAAGAGTGCCGAGAAAACATTCACCAGCCTGGACTGTTGACACAGGGAAGGTTGGGTCCATGGACTGATGCTGTTGATGCAAA
>NW_019493478.1:0-391 GCF_002814215.2 Seriola lalandi dorsalis | reverse complement strand
AGAATTTAATTGTCTTAAGATGCAGGACAATTTTTCCCCAGCCCATAAAGAAACACTTAATCTTTCATGTTTTTGGACACATTCAAAATCAAAAGAAATTGGTACATTTACTCAATTACTGTGGTTAAGTACAGTTTTGAGGTACCTTTAATTGAGTACTTCTATTTAATCTGTCTTTTTACTCCACTACAATTCAAAGGCAGATATTGTACTTTTTAGTCCATCGCATTCATTTGATAACTAAAGTTACTACAATCTTTACAGATTTCTATAATTCATTCAAATGTGTCATTTTAAGATAAGACTTTATTGATCCCCAGTTGGAAGGTTCACAATTTGACGATCAGTAAAGAAATGGTAAATTTAGCTGCAACATCAGTGATGTACACAT
>NW_019493477.1:0-391 GCF_002814215.2 Seriola lalandi dorsalis | reverse complement strand
CCTTACTATACTATGACGTTTTTATGACTTTTTATGCCTTACTATACTATGACGTTTTTTTGCCTTTTGATGCATTACTATACTATGACGTTTTTATGACTTTTTATGCCTTACTATACTGTGACTTTTGATGCCTTATTATACTACGATGTTTTTATGACTTTTTATGCCTTACTATACTATGACGTTTTTTATGCCTTACTATACTATGACCTTTTTATGACTTTTTATGCCTTACTGTACTATGACGTTTTTTGACATTTTTTTGCCTTACTATACTATGACTTTTTTGACATTTTTTGCCTTGCTATACTATGACTTTTTTGACATTTTTTGCCTTGCTATACTATGACTTTTTTTAAAACTTTTTTTTAAACTTACTATATTATGA
>NW_019493476.1:0-405 GCF_002814215.2 Seriola lalandi dorsalis | reverse complement strand
TTCAAAGTGTTTGTATTTGGGTGTGTGACTTTCTGCTCTCTAATCTTGTGTGTGTGTGTGTGTGTGTGTGTGTGTGTGTGTGTGTT
The DNA here is from genome assembly GCF_002814215.2 of Seriola lalandi dorsalis. Taxonomy (NCBI): domain Eukaryota; kingdom Metazoa; phylum Chordata; class Actinopteri; order Carangiformes; family Carangidae; genus Seriola; species Seriola lalandi. The sequence continues at coordinate 319 of NW_019493476.1, read as the reverse complement.
GGCTAACTGTCTCTGCCCAGAGAGGGACACGGGGGGCGACAACATAGCAGCTACCCAGGAATAACAAACCGTGCCCTGGGCGATACTCTGGGGTCGCCTTGGTGGAGATGTGGAGGACAGGATGGTGAAGGTAGAATAGAGGATGAGGAACTAGAGAGGATGAGAGGGAGGTGAGAAGGAGCCAGGAGGATCCATGGAGCAGGTGGGTGGAGGTGTCAGCAGGTAAAGCGAGGTAGACTAGACACCAGTTCAGAAACATTCTCCGGCTCCTGAGGCGTTCGCAGGCCAGCTCTGGGTTTCCTCTGGGTCTCCTCTGGGT
>NW_019493475.1:0-391 GCF_002814215.2 Seriola lalandi dorsalis | reverse complement strand
GCTGTAGATTTAAACCAATTGGCTCCATCAGCTCAGTCATGTGATGCAATATAGAGTTTTGTTCCCCTCAGTTGTTTTTTAATAAATAATCAAGGTTACACAAGCTATATACAAGAAGACCTTTGTCCAAATTATTAAAGCTGCTTTCCTCTGGGTTTATTGGAAGCCAAAATGGAGCTAAAAGTAAAATTTTTATTGGATTAAAATTTGTCAGATGGTCGGAAACCCAACTGCAAATGAACAATAATCTTGCACCGTATCTACTGGGTGTGTAAACAGGCATTTTCTTGTTAACATGTTAGCCATATCAGCTGTATGGGGCCATATGTCAAACATAACTTTTGTCCTGTTTTGGAGGTTTGCCCCCACTTGGCCAAAAATGATGAATGCA
>NW_019493473.1:0-391 GCF_002814215.2 Seriola lalandi dorsalis | reverse complement strand
GATCCTAAGACGATGGCTTGTGCAGCAAGGTGGGATTTGGACTTAAGTGCAGGCCGATCAATTGAGCTGTAATGGTACCTTAGTGCCAAGGCCATTCTCTGAACTCTGCAGTCAATACCAGAGCCAGGTAATGGCCATGAATTCAGACTTTCACTCACAACTCTCTTTCCTCTCTTTCTACCCACCTGGACATTTCACCAAACAGAGGATCCTCCACTTAATTGCTTGTTGGTTTATTGGAGGAAACAATATAGTGGGGGGAGGTGTGACAGAACGGATGGATAGCAGTGAGCAGTTGCAATGTTTTTATATGTCCCTCAGATGGCTTCTGAACTTATGGCCTCATATACATATATATACATATATATATATATATATATATATATATATG
>NW_019493472.1:0-391 GCF_002814215.2 Seriola lalandi dorsalis | reverse complement strand
AGGCCTATAAAGTTATAGTTGTAAGGCATAAAAACGTCATAGTATAGTAAGGTCTAAAAAGTCATAGTATAGTAAGGCATAAAAAGTCATAAAAACGACATATTATAGTAAGACATAAAAAGTCATAAAAATGACTTAGTATTGTAAGGCATAAAAACGGCATAGAATAGTCAGGCATAAAAAGTCATAAAAATGACATAGTATAGTAAGGCCTAAAAGTCATAAAAACATCATAGTATAGTAAGGTCTAAAAAGTCATAGTATAGTAAGGCATAAAAAGTCATAAAAACAACATATTATACTAAGACATAAAAAGTGATAAAAACGACATAGTATTGTAAGGCATAAAAACGACATAGTATAGTGAGGCATAAAAATGTCATATTTAATT
>NW_019493471.1:0-391 GCF_002814215.2 Seriola lalandi dorsalis | reverse complement strand
AATGTATGCACTGTATATCCATAATGTTTGAGATAAAAGAAAATGATGTGAAATGATGCTACCAGATGAACTGGTGATTACTGTGTAGTGGTACAGGTGCTGAGACAGTAAATCTGTCTCTGTAATTAATGATTAGATTTTATGAGGCATTCACAGGGGTTTGTATAGATGGTGTTTTTGGCTTTTTGTGCTCCCATGTGAGATAAAAGATGAGTTCAGAGATTAATCATAATTCATCAGTAAAATGAGGGTTGAAGGTTTTTAGTTATATCAGAGATAAATGCAACTTTTTGAGTCACTAGAAATTCAGAATGAATTTCAATTTTTAGGTATTTCCTATATTACAGACACAGCTTTGCAAAGCTTTTGCCTGCTGCCACTGCTGTGTGAT
>NW_019493469.1:0-391 GCF_002814215.2 Seriola lalandi dorsalis | reverse complement strand
AAAAGACATTTTAAAAAGTGCCTCAAGGGTAATGAAGGGATATCTTGTGCTTTCGGTGTAGTCTAAATATCCCGATGTTTCATCCCCTAAAATGCGTCAGAGCCTTCTGCGTTAGCAGTTCTTTAACGTTGACATGGTCCAAGAACTATTCCTCCTCTCTACAATCAAAGGTTAAAAGTTAAGTATCTACCTAGTCTTTATATACGTAAATACATGTATGTTACGTATTTCGATCTGTAAATATTTTCAGTTTAAGTTTTTTTGCCTTCATTATGATAGGGACAGTGAGAGAGAGAAACAGGAAATTGAGGGATGACATCTGGCAAAGGACCCGGGCTGGACTTGAACCCTGGTCCCTGTGGTAAGGATTGAGCCTAAATGGTATTAAAAT
>NW_019493468.1:0-423 GCF_002814215.2 Seriola lalandi dorsalis | reverse complement strand
AGAGAGAGAGAGAGAGAGAGAGAGAGAGAGAGAGAGAGAGAGAGAGAGAGAGAGAGAGAGAGAGGCAGACAGAGAGAGAGAGAGAGAGAGAGAGAGAGAGAGAGAGAAAGAGAAAAAGGGAAAGAGAGAGAGCGAGAACGCTGCCTCCTAAGCTGGATCTAGTGGCCTGTGCCCTCCTGCTCTTAATCCTGGCTTCTAGCACATGACCCAGCTAACAGTATTATGGACTGCTTTGATTAGACCTGCTGCTGTGCGCACGTAGCAGTGGACGTGGCGGCGGTGGGGGAACATGGGGTCCTGTGCTTTGCCACCTCTTTGCAGGAATGCCAAGCCTCTGTACAGACAACATATGCATGCACACATTACACACACACACACACACACACACACACACTGCATTAACCAGCATTTAACCTTAGGTTA
>NW_019493467.1:0-483 GCF_002814215.2 Seriola lalandi dorsalis | reverse complement strand
AAAAAGTAATAGTATAATAAGGCATAAAAAGTCAAAAAAAAGTTATAGTATAGTAAGGCAAAAAAGGTCATAGTATAGTAAGGCATAAATAGTCATAGTATAGTAAGGCATAAAAAGTCAAAAAAAAAGTAATAGTATAATAAGGCATAAAAAGTCAAAAAAAAGTTATAGTATAGTAAGGCATAAAAAGTCATAAAAAAGTCACAGTATAGTAAGACATAAAAACATCATAGTATAGTAAGGCATAAAAAGTCATAAAAACGTCACAGTATAGTAAGGCATAAAAAGTCAAAAAAACGTCATAGTATAGTAAGGCATAAAAACGTCATAGTAAGGTAAGGCATGAGAAGTCATAGTATAGTAAGACATAAAAACATCATAGTATAGTAAGGCATAAAAAGTCAAAAAAACGTCATAGTATAGTAAGGCATAAAAACGTCATAGTATAGTAAGGCATAAAAAGTCATAAAAACGTCACAGCAT
>NW_019493466.1:0-391 GCF_002814215.2 Seriola lalandi dorsalis | reverse complement strand
AGTCTTAACTTTGTTAATGTACTCGTTGGTTGATGTCTTGTTGTAATGTTTGCTTAGGTTGTGGTCAGTCATACAGTTAATCGAGTACTCGTATGTTCACACACATACCTGCAGTACGTCTTAGTTCTAGATCCTGCATGAAGCTAACCTTCCCCCTCTAACATGGTACCTTTAGATTACGAGAGCTAGGCTAACAAAGAAACTCACACCTTCCCTCTCAAACACACTAGGTGGTCTCAGCGGCCATTTTGAGAAGTTTCCTTGTTTATTGCCATTTTGTGTAGTCTCCTTTGTTCAGGTCATGTGGTCTTTGAATCGGCCATCTTGCCTTTGTCGGTGTCCCCACAGACACACACACACACACACACACACACACACACACACACACACA
>NW_019493465.1:0-391 GCF_002814215.2 Seriola lalandi dorsalis | reverse complement strand
CCCTTTGACCTTTGGTCTGGTTCTGTGTCGTTCGGCCATGCTAACAGCATGGTCTGTTTGTGGAAGAGGGGTCTTTGGTCTCTGCTTCCTATCAATCTGATAGTTTGATGGTGGAAAGAGTCGCAAAGTGTCAATTGTGAGTCCGTAACTCTGCATGTCCTTATAATGAACTTCCTTAATGGCTTGTGACTGATGCCAGGCCATGTATGTACGCTACATGGTAATAGTCTGGTTTTGAAAACCACATCTTTACTAACAGGCCAATATATGGAGACTTGTCAGGGCAAATCTCTGGAGGCCCATTTTGTTGAAAACTGGATTTATGAAATCACGCATGGGGCATTTTAAACCAGGTTCCCATCATTGGGGTGCTGTTCCATCCCTTCCACTT
>NW_019493464.1:0-391 GCF_002814215.2 Seriola lalandi dorsalis | reverse complement strand
TCAACCAATTCTTTGACACTATTTTTGGTCTGCATTTTTTTTGTCTTCAATAGTCACTCTATATATTTATATTTAGAAACCACCTCTCTATATTGTAGCTCTTATTGGTTAATGGCAGAGTTCGCCATGACTACGTTGTATTCAGACTCCCAGTGCAGTTTTATCTCACTCTTTAATTTCTGACACAGTGGAAAGAGTAGCTCCTGCTAATTTAATCAAAACGTCGCCCCTTTACTGGCTTGAACATGAGGTGGCTTTTATTGTGAAGCAGCCACAGGAAATGCAATACGTAATAAAAAAAACAAGACAGTCATTTTCAGCATCTTGTGTTTTTACAGTGGCTCAGTTTTGAATATTACAGTGAGCAGTGGAACAAGCAGCAGCAGCAGCA
>NW_019493463.1:0-391 GCF_002814215.2 Seriola lalandi dorsalis | reverse complement strand
AGATTAGTAACATTTAAAACCTGAGTAAAAGGATCTTTGATTTAGGGCCAAAACCAGGAACTGTTTTTATTCTCAATTAATCTGTCAACTATTTCTCAACTGCAATGATTTCTCAATAAATCAGTTGTTTAAATCAATTGTTTGGTCAATAAAACATCAAAAAAGGGGAAAGTTCCCATCACAATTTCTTACAGCCCAAAACTATGTCATTAATTGTCTTGTTTTGTTTGAAATATGATGAATTTACTGGAATGTAACTGATATTTCAGAAGCTGGGACCATCAGGTGTTTGACAAATGGTGCTTGAAAATTATTTAAACAGTTAATTGATTATCAAAATAAAATGGCAATCAATTTTCAGACTATTGATTAATAAATTAATCGATTGCAG
>NW_019493462.1:0-391 GCF_002814215.2 Seriola lalandi dorsalis | reverse complement strand
TCAATCAATCAATCAATCAATCAATCAATCAATCAATCAATCAATCAATCAATCAATCAATCAATCAATCAATAAAGCAATCAATAAAGCAATCAATCAATCAATCAATCAATCAATCAATCAATATGTCAGCAGATAAGAGTTTGTGTCCTGGTTTTCAGCAGGATTTCCACTGTAATTATCATTATCTTCATTAACCTGCAGACTTCAGACCAGACGTGGGTTTGTTTGTTTTACGTCACCCGGAGCACTGGGTGGGCGGGGTCAGCACTGGGGGCAGAGTGCCCCTGGATTCTTGGCAGTAGGACAGAGGTCTGTCAGTCTGTGAACAACAGCATTCATGATTTAAGGTGATCCTTCATCTTCTACCAGACGTGGTCTGACCAGGTTG
>NW_019493461.1:0-391 GCF_002814215.2 Seriola lalandi dorsalis | reverse complement strand
TTGCATTCATAAATCTGCAAGTGTTTGACACTGAGATTACAAGAAGAAATTAAATCTTATTTTAACACCTGAATTTAAAATCTACTTATAACCTCAGTGTCACACACTTGCAGGAATTTTGAGCACCATGTTTTACAGTTTTGTGCTTTGCATGTGTTCAGATATTGACGGAAGCTCTTCCTCTTTCAGTGTCTTTGTATCGCCTCACCACTAATGTTTTTTTTATATAGAAGTCTTCTACAAATTCTTCCCATGTACATGTATCATTTGTTCAGATTTATTCATAAAGTCTTGTTTTATTACAGTATAAATAAGGTGCTAAATAAGGTTTAAATGGATGATTGATAGATCTTTTATGTTCTGAAGTTCTTATAATGCTTCAAAAACATTT
>NW_019493460.1:0-391 GCF_002814215.2 Seriola lalandi dorsalis | reverse complement strand
TCCTGCCAACTGATCTAATAGCAATTGCCAGTGGTTCGATCGCAATGTCAAACAGGAAGGGCGACAGACAGCAACCCTGCCTTGTACCTCTGTAGAGCGAAAAATATTCCAAGATCAGGCCATTTGTCCTGACTGCAGCCATAGGTGTTGAATATAGGACTTTGATCCACCTACAGAAACTGGGCCCCATTCCAAATTTAGCTACAATTTTTTGATGAAGGTAAAATATGTCAAATCGTTGTGCATTGTTAGCACCATAAGTGTTGTGTTGCTACAGAGACGCCCCGGCCTACAAATCCTGTTCTGCAGACGTAAAGTAACATGTTTGTTTGGTACAAGACCAACAAAAATCACAACATCATTTTTCTCAGTGATGATGAAATGCAAAAAC
>NW_019493459.1:0-391 GCF_002814215.2 Seriola lalandi dorsalis | reverse complement strand
GAGGCTCTGCCTTGCATGTAGACACACACAACATACACACAAGCTGGTTTAAATGTGTCCTCTAAGGTAACCAGTCTCACACACACACACACACACACACACACACACACACTGCCCGTCGTTTTCAGAACGATCAATTTGTTTAGTTTACCCCGATGACACAGATGGCCCACTGGAAATATCCTATCCTTAAAATCTTCCTCCCCACCCCGCTCTCCTTAAACGTCTGCCGCGGCTCGGCGTGATGAATGATCACTTGGGCCAATCAATTCTATTTAGATAAGCTCCAGAGAGGAGAGGAGAGGGAAGAAGGATGGATTCTTGGAGTTATTCAACACACAGGCCCAAGGTTATTGTTATTTGAGCTGCTCTCCAGACTGATATTTCACAG
>NW_019493458.1:0-391 GCF_002814215.2 Seriola lalandi dorsalis | reverse complement strand
ACGCTGTGATGACCTACCCATGCTTCCTCTTTCATGGTCAAATTCCTTTCTTTAGTGTGTGTCACTTATCTACAGCTCCCTCTGACCTACAGCAGTTGAATGCTATGTATAGCACTCATGGAGCCTCTGGAGAAAAGAGGTCAGAGGTCATCATGTTACTTCTCATTAACCTGTGATTTCCCAAGGCAAGTGGCTTTTGTTGTCTGTATATATTTGTGTGTGTGTTGGGGAGAGAGAGCAGAATGCCTCTGAACCTTCCCTATTGATGTTCAGTGTAGGAAAGACTGTGGCGGGAGGGAAAAGAGGCACTGGATATTGTCATTTCATTTGGTTCAGAGTAGAGGAGGAAGATTTGATTAGTTTTCTGTCAGCTTATCGCTTTGTCTGATTG
>NW_019493457.1:0-391 GCF_002814215.2 Seriola lalandi dorsalis | reverse complement strand
ATGTGAGTAGATAATGAGGACCCCCTGCCATCGGTGACTTGTCTCCTTCGTGCTCCAGAACATCCTCATTTTCCAACCGCCCCAATTTTTTATTTTATTATCATTTTTTCTTCTTCTTCTTCTTCTTGTGGGGACGATCATCTGCCTTTCAACAATGTAGGAAGGAGAAGGTGCGCTGTCATTTCAGGGAGAGCATGCCAACTACATGTCCTGTGTTTCTGCTCTCCGCTTCTCGCAGCCTTGTCATTCCCGCCCGGAGGAGGTGGGGGGTGGTGGAGGAGGAGGAGGAGAAAAAAAAAAAAAAGAAGAAAGATATGCGTGAAGGCAAAGTTTGAGGATACCTCTCTTCTGGTTTTTTCCCGCTCACCTGTCCGCCTGCACGCGCGTGCCC
>NW_019493456.1:0-392 GCF_002814215.2 Seriola lalandi dorsalis | reverse complement strand
AAGAAGTGGAACATACAACAACAAAAAAAAAAAAAACCTCAGGGTATCCCCGTGTTGCAGAAAGAAGAAAAGGCTGTTTTACAGTCACACACTCATATACAAATGTCCTGAATAAATAATCTCCTCGAGTGGTGGACTGTGTGGGCACAACTACATTATGACATTTAACATTTTAAAAGATGAATTAATTAAATTGATGAATTTAAAGAAAATCTGGATTTAATACATCAAACTTTTTCTTATTTAAACTATCTTATCAATTTATGCCAGTTTGAACAAATAAAAGTTCTGAAAATAAATGATGGCAAAAAGTCCACAAACTGATTCAGTGTATGAACAAAGGTGTGCGGACGCCCACGTCCAACCAGCTCTTAGCCTGGGGCCGACATGTG
>NW_019493455.1:0-392 GCF_002814215.2 Seriola lalandi dorsalis | reverse complement strand
GTAGAATCACTCAGTGTGAACTGAACCTGTGTCTGACTGAAGGTGAAGAATCTTTTCAGATCATCAATATAATCGATCGGGATGAAATGATCAGCTCATGATGTAACTACAGTTCCACTCTGGTTCTGTTTCCAGTGAGTCTGTGAAACCAGCAGCTGGTCTCAGATCATCTGGTTCACAGACTGAAACACACACACACACACACACACACAGGTAGACTCACAGATCTTGGCCACGCTGGCCACCAGCAGCCAGATAGCGATGATGTACGGGGTCTGGACGTAGCTCCACTCCCACTGGACCACCCGGTACCCGCCGGCTTGATGATGGTGCTGCCCCCCCTCTTCCTCCTCGGCGGACCCGGCCGGCTCCTCCACCGCGGACCGGGCCAA
>NW_019493454.1:0-392 GCF_002814215.2 Seriola lalandi dorsalis | reverse complement strand
TGTGTATGTTTACGTGCGTTGTGTGTGTGAGCGTTTGCATGTTTATGTATGTTCTCTGTGCATCTATTGAATGACAGGATTGTTATTGAGTGTGTATTTAACATTCAGTGCGTATCTACTGGATCCAAAGCCATGCTGACTCTTTCGTTGATCCCACTAAGACTCTCATTAATGTCATTAATTGGCGGGAGCCGACACACACCTGGGTCCCCTGATCTATCTCCAGACCCTGAGGGACGACCACATAATGTGTACACTATGGACGGAGCTCAGATGTGCTTTTGTTTATATTAGAAAAAATAGAAATAGATATATAAATAGAAAAACACTCCTAAACAAAAGGCATTAAAGTTCTGCTACTGCTACACACAATGACATCAGCATGAACAGCT
>NW_019493453.1:0-420 GCF_002814215.2 Seriola lalandi dorsalis | reverse complement strand
CATGTGAACAGGAGACTGCAGTTTCTTCCTGACTGGTTGTTTGTTGACGACTCGTCTCCCTCCCCTCAGAGTGCCGCTCCGTGGACTGCGAGCACTGTTTCAGCCGCGACTTCTGCACCAAGTGTAAACCCGGCTTTCACCTGTACAAAGGCAAGTGTCTGACCAGCTGCCCAGAGGGAACCCTCCCCCACAACACAGACTGCCTGGGTGAGTGAGACACATTACGATCAACACCTGCAGTTCCTCTAACGACCACTAGAGTCTGGCTCCAACAGTGAGTCAGTCCCCATAGACTCCCATGTTAAAATGTCCAACTTTACAGCAGAAATCAACATGTTTACAGCCTGGTACAAAAACTGTTTTGGTCTCTAGAGCTAATTTCCTCCTTCATGACACCTGTTTATATAACTCATCTGTTTA
>NW_019493452.1:0-392 GCF_002814215.2 Seriola lalandi dorsalis | reverse complement strand
TTTTTTTAGTGAAGCTAATCAGTCCTTTTCTCACAAAACATAATTTATATGTGGTCAGGAACAGTCTGCAGAGCTTCGTCCGGGTTTCTGTTGATGTCGACATTCTGCAATGACAGTAACACAAACACTGAAAGGCCATTTAAGGCAAGACTATGTAACTTTTGCTCAACAGGGAGCACTGGGGCCATAAGAAGCAGTTACAGGATAATATGGCATTACTCCTTTAGTGACATGCTAAAATGAAGCGTAACTGAAAAAGTACTAAAAAGTCAGCAAACCTAATCACTGATGACACTTACACAGCATCAACTTTTAAGTTAGCTTTAGCTGAACTTTAGCTAATATATTTGCCATTGTAAGCATGTTCACACTTTCGTACTATTGTTTGTAAA
>NW_019493451.1:0-392 GCF_002814215.2 Seriola lalandi dorsalis | reverse complement strand
CTCAACTGCCACTCATCTTGACCTGCCTCCTCCACCACCACATCATCCGCTAGTAGTGTGGGACCAGTCTCAGATGCCACCTGACCCTCTGTTCCTAATTGACCTCCCTCATGGAACCCAGCCATATCTGGTAGGTCCTCAACAATGTCTGCGGCCTCCATAACAGGCGTCCTTCGCCCAGACTCATCATGACCCCTTGAACTCTGAACAGATCTTTCTTCAGACTGAACCTGTGTCTGCCTCACTGGTTTCCTCCCGCTCTGGCTAACGGCTAGTCCCTCGGGAGCAACTGCTGTTGTGGGTTCAGCCCAGGTTGGTGGTACTCTCAGCCAATAACCACTACCTGAATCATCATCTGAATCAGAGGTCTCTGCATTTCCTGTCTGTTTGTC
>NW_019493450.1:0-392 GCF_002814215.2 Seriola lalandi dorsalis | reverse complement strand
TACACTCTAATTTGAATGACACACAGTGATATTATGACATCATAGTAAAATTCTAGAAGTGTCATTACTGCATGTCATACAGAATTTCTCTGCAACAGATCGTACAACAAATCACTCAGTAGTTGACACAGCAGAGAGACACAAGTAGTTTACTTTCAGTTCGACAGCTCCAGTTTGACAGTTTAAGTTTGACAGTTCAAGTTTGATAGCTCAAGTTTAACATTGACAAAACTTTTAAAGATGTATCGTCTATTTTCCTGTTGTGGAAAGGTTTGTTTTTTAGATACACTACACATTTTCTGTAATTTCTTTACTGTGTAATCAACCTTGTACGTGAAACTATTTCCACTTTGCAGTTCTCAGTGTTTAGTAGATGCTTTCTGTGACACCAG
>NW_019493449.1:0-392 GCF_002814215.2 Seriola lalandi dorsalis | reverse complement strand
CAGCCTTAAATCAAAGCCTTACCATTATTCTCTTTTTATCTCTCCAACAAGAACAGTCCTAAGAAAGATAGAAATAGACAAGTCACAGGACTGTGTGAATGTGTGTGTGAGTGTGTGTGTGTGTGTGTGTGTGTGAGAGAGAGAGAAAGAGAGTGTGAGCAGTGGCTGTTGTTGTCAGGTGTATTGCGTGAAAGCGTGGTGATTCCTCTTCTCTCTTATCTTGTTGTTCTCTTGTCTCTGTCAGCCAGCTGTCTGCTGTAGAGCAGCTCAAACACACACGCAAACACAGGACACACATATAAGGTAGGCGGATCCTTTGATATTCCCACACACACTAAGTGTGATCCACTCACCTTCACACAAACACACACATATATACACTGCAGGGGGTA
>NW_019493448.1:0-392 GCF_002814215.2 Seriola lalandi dorsalis | reverse complement strand
TCTTAATATGAAAATAGGTTCTGGTTAAGGAATTGGTCTTAAGTTATTAATAATAATAATAATAATAATAATAATAATAATAATAATAGTAATAATAACTTTAACTAACTAAGCTTGTTGCATCTGTGGCTTATACTATACTGTTATGAGATTAATTAAGAATGAAATGATGATGATACATAAGGATAGAGGGGAAAAAGATGAAAAACAGAATATAATGTGGAATATTTTAAACCCAACTTTTAGCATTATAAAAGACTAAATTAATCACATTACAGCATATTATGTTTTTTGATGTCATTATTACTATAACAACAATGCGAGCGCTACATTATTCAGGCAAATGCTCAGGCTGAAAATGGCAATCTCGCATTGTCACTGTTGACAAATAG
>NW_019493447.1:0-392 GCF_002814215.2 Seriola lalandi dorsalis | reverse complement strand
CATTTGTTTATATGCTAATGTTAGCATGTCATATGACCATGCTAAGGACCAAACTAACAGCGCTTTGATGCAATGAATTGCATTGCATATCGTCATTCAATGCGACAATAACAGGCAAAGCGTTAACAGCTTTCAAAGAACGAGCTCACAAACATCAACATACACTTCGTTTAGCACAACGATGGCAATAAAATTAGGCAATACGCCCTAAACTAGCATTTTCATTATACAACGTGAACAACTGCAGAAGAATTATACAGCAATACCAAGACAAAGATCGCGTCGTCTCTGGAGAAGTTCAGTCTGCAGAGAGGCGGAGGGGGTCTCACACCAAATACCAAATTAAGCTAGTCTGCAACCAAAAGGTAAACCCGGGAGGTTTTTGGGCAGAA
>NW_019493446.1:0-3939 GCF_002814215.2 Seriola lalandi dorsalis | reverse complement strand
CTTTTTATGCCTTACTATGCTGTGCCCTTTTTATGCCTTAGTATACTATGACCTTTTTGTGACTTTTTATGCCTTACTATACTATGACCTTTTTATGACTTTTTATTCTTTACTATATGTATGGATGTTTTTTATGGCTTTTTATGCATTACTATACTATGCCGTTTTTATGACTTTTTATGCCTAACTATACTATGACCTTTTTATGCCTTAGTATACTATGACCTTTTTATGCCTTACTATACTGTGCCGTTTTATGACTTTGTATGCCTTACTATACTATGACCTTTTTATGAATGTTTGCCTTGCTGTACTACAACTTTTTATGAATAACCATACTATGACCTTTTTATGCCTTAGTATACAATGACCTTTTTATGACTTTTTATGCCTAACTATACTATGACCTTTTTATGCCTTACTATACTATGCCGTTTTATGACTTTTTATGCCTTGCTATACTGTGCCATTTGTATGACTTTTCATGCCTTACTATACAATTATGTTTTTTTTTTCTTTTTACTTTTTATGCCTCACTACACTGACTTTTTTAGGACTTTTTATGCCTTACTATAATAATATGACCTTCTTATGAATTTTTATGCCTTACTATACTATGACCTTTAATGCTTTTCTATAATTTGCCATTTTATGACTTTTTATGCCTTACTATACTATGACCTTTTTATGACTTTTTATGCTTTGCTATATGTATTGATTTTTTTTATGGCTTTTTATGCCTAACTATACTATGATGTTTTTTATGGCTTTTTATGCCTTACTATACTATGATATTTTTTTTTACTTTTTATGCCTTACTATACTATGACCTTTTTATGCTTTACTATACAATGATGTTTTTTATGGCTTTTTATGCCTTACTATACTGTGACGCTTTTGTGACTTTTTATGCCTTACTATACTATGACCTTTTTATGACTTTTTATGCCTAACTATACTATGATCTTTTTATGCCTTAGTATACTATGCCGTTTTTATGACTTTTTATGCCTTAGTGTACTATGACCTTTTTATGCCTTACCATACTATGAGCTTTTTATGACTTTTTATGCCTTACTATACTATGAACTTTATATGACTTTTTCTGCCTTGCTATACTATGACCTTTTTATGCCTTACTATACTATGACCTTTTTATGCCTTACTATACTATGATATTTTTATGACTTTTTATGCCTTAGTATACTATGCCCTTTTTATGCCTTACTATACTATGACCTTTTTATGACTTTTTATGCCTTAGTATACTATGACCTTTTTATGCTGTATTATGCTATGCCGCTTTTATGGCTTTTTATGCCTTACTATGCTATGCCCTTTTTATGCCTTAGTATACTATGACCTTTTTGTGACTTTTTATGCCTCACTATACTATGCCGTTTTTATGACTTTTTATGCCTTGCTATACTATGACTTTTTATGCCTCACAATACTCTGACTTTTTATGCCTTACTATACTATGCCACTTTTATGACTTTTAACGTGTTTCTATACAATGACTTTTTTTACCGTGCTATACTATGCCATTATTATGACTTTTTATGGCTTATTATACTATGCCATTTTTATGACATTTTATGCCTTACTATACCATGCCATTTCTTATGATTTTTATGCCTTACAATACTCTGACTTTTTATGCCTTACTACACTATGCCGTTTTTATGACTTTTTATGCCTTACTACACTATGCCGTTTTTATGACTTTTTATGCCTTACTACACTATGTCGTTTTTATGACTTTTTATGCCTTACTATACTATGCCGTTTTTATGACTTTTTATGCCTGACTATACGTCATATATCTATGACGTTTTTATGAATTTTTATGCCTTACTATACTATGACCTTTTTATGCCTTAGTATACTATGACCTTTTTATGACTTTTTATGCCTTAGTATACTATGACCTTTTTATGACTTACTATACTATGACCTTTTTATGACTTTTTATTCTTTACTATATGTATGGATGTTTTTTATGGCTTTTTATGCATTACTATACTATTACCTTTTTATGAATGTTTGCCATGCTATACTACAACTTTTTATGACTTACTATACTATGACCTTTTTATGCCTTGGTATACAATTACCTTTTTATGACTTTTTATGCCTAACTATACTATGACCTTTTTATGCCTTACTATACTATGCCGTTTTATGACTTACTATACTATGACCTTTTTATGACTTTTTATGCCTTGCTATACTACGACTTTTTATGCCTGGCTATACTATGACATTTTTATGACTTTTTATGCCTTGCTATACTATGACTTTTTATGCCTACTATACTATGCTGTTTTTATGACTCTTAATGACTTACTATACTATATTTTATGACTTTTTATGCCTAACTATACTATGACCTTTTTATGCCTTAGCATAGTATGACTTTTTTATATCTTACTATACTATGACCTTTTTATGACTTTTTTTGCCTTGCTATACTACAACTTTTTATGCCTTACTATACTATGACCTTTTCATGCCTTACTATAGTATGCTGTTTTTTATGACTCTTTATGCCTTACTATACTATGACTTTTCATGCCTTAGTATACTATGACCTTTTTATGCCTCAGTATACTATGCCATTTTATGACTTTTATGCCTTGCTATACTATGACCTTTTTATGCCTTACTATAACTGCAACGTTTTTTATGAATTTTTATACCTTAGTATACTATGGTCTTTTTATGACTTTTTTTGCCTTACTATACTATGACCTTTTTATGCCTTACTATACTATGCTATTTTTTATGATTCTTTATGCCGTACTATACTTTGACCATTTTATGACTTCTTATGCCTTACTATACTATGACGTTTTTATGACTTTTTATGCCTTAATATATTATGGGTTTTTTTTTTTTAACTTTTTATGCCTTACTATACTATGACCTTTTTATGCTTTACTATACTTTGACCTTTTTATGCCGAACTATACTATGCCATTTTTATGACTTTTTATGCCCTAATATAAAATGACTTTTTTATGCCTTAGTATACTCTGACTTATGACATATATGTCCTTTTATCAAGAGTGATGTTACCATATGTGTCACTTATTATTATGACAGATATACATCCCCTGGATATATAAAGTTTATAATATATATGAAATACTCATAGTAAAATGCAACTTCTTTAAAACAACATTCTTATTAAAATTCTATAGGTTTGTATATGATTTTCATAGTAATTTATTATTTTATTCAATCATACATGTCTATCTTCTATATTTACATATATAATATGAACATATACTGACAGGCTTAGGGATGGATATATATTTATGTAACATACGTCTGTAATTTAAACAGACATACTAAAATACATGTTTCTATTAGCTAGACATATATGTCAATATATGTTATTGTTCCAATTTCCAACAGGTTTTATATGTAATTTTTACATATAGGCTATACTTAAAGACATATATGATTTTACTTCATATGTACAGTACATATATTTCATACATAGAAATTCAACACATGTACATATATTACATTTGTGTAAGGGCATTCTGTTTGGTTGACGGCATTAAAAAGTCTTTTTGTTTTGGAGGGTAAATGGGGTTGTTGCGTCCCTACCAATGTTGAGACCAAAACTACACCCTTGCAACCAACATTTGAGTTTTGATGTATATTTGATGTGTGAACAGGGTTTGTCTCACCACTTCGGTCGGCGGCCCCTCCCCTCATGATTCTGGCCACGATTACAGCTCCCGTTGCCTCGTCTCTCCGAATAGTCGCTCCCTGGTAGGAAAGACACGAAAATAAATCAGATTTCCAAACACAGATCTCATCTTCAGTTCACAGAGTTGATACAATCCTTTGATAGACTGGTAAAAGCTGCTCCTTTTGTGCCAGTTGGTGGCTTTTGCTGGGAAAAAAAAAAAAAAAAAAAAA
>NW_019493445.1:0-392 GCF_002814215.2 Seriola lalandi dorsalis | reverse complement strand
GACAAAGGGTTTGTTTTTTTTTCTGGCAAAATGGAATCTTGATTGGCTTTTTTCTTGAATTTGTTATGCATCTGAATTATTATTGTGCAGTGGGTTTGACATAACTCTTCAGATGGACAAAAAGAGTCAGAGTCATGTTGAAGAGTGGCGCCCCTTGTGTGAGACGCCACAGCCATGTGGTGAGCTGTAGCTTTCCGTTGATGCCTGTCATGTTGAATTGATTTTAAACTGTTTAAAACGCTTGATTATATAAAAGTGGACAGCGCTTACATTGGCTTACGAGTTTGCATTTGTAATACCACCCCCATCCGTTTTAAACTGACCGTTTCGACTGTTTATCCAGAAGGCTATGCTTTTAGTTTATTTGTTATTTTTAGCTAACTATTTGAGCC
>NW_019493444.1:0-483 GCF_002814215.2 Seriola lalandi dorsalis | reverse complement strand
GGTAAAACACAGGTTTAAACACAGGTAAAACAAAGGTTAAACCACAGGTTTAAACACAGGTAAAACACAGGTTAAACACAGGTTAAAACACAGGTAAAACACAGGTTTAAACACAGGTAAAACAAAGGTTAAACCACAGGTTTAAACACAGGTAAAACACAGGTAAAACACAGGTTAAAACACAGGTAAAACACAGGTAAAACACAGGTAAAACACAGGTAAAACACAGATTAAAACACAGGTTAAACGCAGGTTAAAACACAGGTTAAAACACAGGTAAATCACAGATTAAAACACAGGTGGTTAAAACACAGGTTAAAACACAGGTAAATCACAGATTAAAACACAGGTTAAACACAGGTTAAAACACAGGTTAAAACACAGGTTAAACACAGGTTAAAACACAGGTTAAACACAGGTTTAAACACAGGTTAAAACACAGGTAAAACACAGGTTTAAACACAGGTAAAACACAGGTAAAAC
>NW_019493443.1:0-392 GCF_002814215.2 Seriola lalandi dorsalis | reverse complement strand
TAGTTAGAATCTTGAGTTTATGAGTTCATGCCTTTTTTTCTCACAGCATCACAAACTCCACTAGATTTGGTTCTTAGTGTACAGACTTATTGTTGTGTATTATATCGTGTATAAGTATAAACAACAACAATTGTTTGCTGCTGCTCTGTCTTCTCCTTCCTGTTCTCCCTTCAGTCCTCTCTCTGTGTTCTTCCTCACTTATCTGACCTCACATTCCCGTCTGTGTCTCTTTGTCTCACTCTGTCTCTGCTCCATCATCATCATCATCATCATCATCAGGGTCCCTGACTCCGAGGTAATGCTCTCCATCACGTCTGACACCAGTGACCATCATTACAGGCAGAAACAGTAACTCCTCGGGGGGGGGGGGGGGGGGGGGTCCCCCCCCCCCC
>NW_019493442.1:0-392 GCF_002814215.2 Seriola lalandi dorsalis | reverse complement strand
ATAGGCATAATGTTGCCATGGAAATCCGGCTTGTTTCATGTGTGGGCAGAGAATGAGACTTGAAGTTGTGGTACTCCAGACAACAGCCTCTTGTTCAGCATACAGGGTCATTACAGATACATTCAGTGAATGCTCAGTTCTTTCACTTGGACATTTTCAAAATAATATGTTATTAAATCTTTTTTCGCCAACAAATGCCCTTTAAATCTGCAAGACTAAAGTGAGAATTAGCAGTATTCCACACATAGAAGCTGAGCGAGCAGTATTAAATCATTAAGTAGGTTAATAATTAGTAGGTTAGTAGGTTATTAAGTTTATATTTGTTTGAATCTATAAAATATAATTCCACAAATGAATTACCCCAATGTCTAAGGAGAAGGACAGTTTAATTG
>NW_019493441.1:0-392 GCF_002814215.2 Seriola lalandi dorsalis | reverse complement strand
TCCAGTTTCACATGCCTTTCCCATACAGCAGCCCGTCGCCAAGCAAAAAAAAAAAAAGGGGGGGGCTGCAGATAGAAATATCCTGTGGGACGACCCATGATGGCACAGATTATTCTAGAATTAGCAAATGTCTTTGACAACTAAATATATTTTGCTGGGAAGTTGTAGAAGGCCCCGCAGCATGTAAGTCCTCCACAGCTGAACATGCCTGTCATTCTGTCAGTCTCTCTTTTCTATTTCAGAGATCTGTCTCATTTTCTGTTTCCTCTCAGCCTGAAAGAGGATCCTGCAGAGTGTGTAAATTTAAAATATACATTATATCACAGCATCATTTGAAAAATATATTTTTTAATGCTTTTATGTTTTCCCTGGTGTTAAAATGTACATAGCCT
>NW_019493440.1:0-392 GCF_002814215.2 Seriola lalandi dorsalis | reverse complement strand
GGGTAGAAAAACTACTTCACCAAATGAAATGCTGGTGAATTCTGGTTTCATTGCAACACTAAAATTAACACGGTTAACACCTTTCCAGGCCGCACTTGGGCCGTATGCTGATCTGCTTCTGGCCCAGTTCCACAGCCTGAATCTGTCCCATATACACAACATAATTGTCAGATGCTACTTCCACATCTGGACCAATTCTGGCCAGAAAATAAAAGCCAGACTCTTTCCACATGTGGAAGTATATGGACCAGACCTTGGCCGAGGTCCCAGGTATATCTTGGGTCACAAGTTTCATTGAGCTATCTTTTTGTTAAATACATTGTAGTGACTTTAATATTAAATGTAAAGATTGTAGTAATAGTAGTAACCTTCATCTTTAACCATTAATCTTG
>NW_019493439.1:0-392 GCF_002814215.2 Seriola lalandi dorsalis | reverse complement strand
CCTGCCATCCCGGCCCTATCGGGCAGGTTTCTATACAAGCTGTCCAGCAATATGTGGAGCCTGTTGTGAAGTGAGGGGAATGCAAAGCTGCGTGGATGTTGGGAGAAAGAGCTCAGCAAACTGAGACCCTGAACAGAACGGGGTGTTATTTGGGTCTTAATCCGGAGTGAAAGAACAACCCAGTCTTTAGAGATCCATTCACAGGAGCCAAAACTCTCCCTCTCTCTCTCTCGCTCTCTCTCTCTCCTTCTCTGTCTCTCCATCTCAAGCACTTTGGGCCTATATGATTTACCTGGGTATATAAAGCAGGTCCAGGTCCCACTAAGATAGACTGCAGCTCAGAGAGAGAGAGAGACGTCTCGCAATTGTCATCCATCAGTGGGATCTGCCGG
>NW_019493438.1:0-525 GCF_002814215.2 Seriola lalandi dorsalis | reverse complement strand
ATTGCACCTGAACACAACGCAGAATTGTCGGGACTTCAAGGCTGTTCCGGCTACATTGGTGCCGTGACCCGGATCTCTTCGCCACGGATCATCGCCAGAGTGATCACCGGTGGTTGCTGGAATAAGTAGAGACAAAAAAAAAAAAAAAAAAAAAAAAGTACATACGTATGTTACAAGTTGGTTATATTGAACGCCATTGACACTCTTGTTTTTGTAAATTGATTTTGTTAAGTTTTTTTTCTTGGACTGTGTGTATTTCAAGTGTTACTAACCTTCCCACATTACTTTTGTACGAATGTCAACCTACTTGGTTAAAATGGCTAATGGTAGGGATGTAAACAGGCCACCTAATGATGATGAGGGTGGTGTAGTAATGACTCTGGGGCGAGGCAGGTTTTTGGGTGATTCCACTCCAGTTAAAGGTGTCAGCAAAGTGGGCCACCCAGTTTTATCTTCCACTCGCATGCACCATGACATCACTAGCCCACAACAGCAGACGCCTAATCCATTCAGCTTTACAGGCAT
>NW_019493437.1:0-392 GCF_002814215.2 Seriola lalandi dorsalis | reverse complement strand
CTATACTTATTCTAGAGTTAAGCATAATCTGTTATTACATGTTTGAGAGATGGAAGCAGTTTTAGGGTTGGGTTGTTTAGAGGTGTGATTTGAAGCACAAGACTGGGAGGATCAGTGGAAGGGCAGGGAACCAAATTGGTGGCCACAAAGTCCATCTAATCTGTTTTTAACAGCGAGTCGGTGGGTGTGGTCAACAGGTGAAATCCCTCTAGTTTTCACACTGGCACAAACTGCTTAGGGCAAAATCTGTACCTTTCTTGTGCAGCAAAACTCACGTCATATAAAGATTAGGAACTTAGCAAACATTTCACAGATCCCCAAATGTGTACACACAAACACACACACACATAGTGGGGTCTGAAATCTGAGACCACTTTCCCATTCAGTACAAT
>NW_019493436.1:0-392 GCF_002814215.2 Seriola lalandi dorsalis | reverse complement strand
TGTGTGTGTGTGTGTGTGTGTGTGTGTGTGTGTGTGTGTGTGTGTGTGTGTGTGTATATATATATATATGTGTTAGAGAGAGTCTGTGTTTGTGTGAGTGAGTGAGAGAGAAGAGCCTCCCTGTTATGTCCCGGGAGACTGCTGAGTGTGTTGACAGTGTATTTAGGGAGCTTTTAACTCAATATACGCTTCAAACCCCATGGCAACCAGGCCTTTTTATTCCTTTGCACATCACCATGGAAACACTGATGTTCATTAAATTTCACCATCTCTTTGAAGATATTAAAACAAAATGAGAAAAGATTCTATATTTAAGCAAACAACTAACTTCCACAGTGTTATCCTGCGAGTAAATAGATGTCATGTTTGTGGTTAAACTGTGCGATGGTTCT
>NW_019493435.1:0-392 GCF_002814215.2 Seriola lalandi dorsalis | reverse complement strand
TCAATGATTTTTAATGTGAAACTGCTTTATTCAGTGCTTTTAACGGTTATAACAAGTGGGACTGTTTGATTTGGAGAGGAGGAGATCTATAATAATAATAATAATTCGGCTCCTGGTAAAAACCTCCTGAAAGATAACAACTCCCATGATCCCATGCTATTTGACGACGTCACCCAATGCTGTCTTTTGTTATTGTCTTGATTGAGAGACCTCTTGCCGCATAAGTTACATACTCTACATTTAATTCAGCATTATTATGAAACTGAAATTATTTACATTATTTGGTCAATGCATGTATGTATGTATACATGTATACATTAACATATGTGTTTGTGTGTGTGTGTGTGTGTGTGTGTGTGTGTGTGTGTGTGTGTGTGTGTGTGTGTGTGTGT
>NW_019493434.1:0-392 GCF_002814215.2 Seriola lalandi dorsalis | reverse complement strand
AGGGAGAGGAGGGAGGAAGACAAAGGATTAAACTTTAATCTTCATCACGTCAACACGACACGTTCTTTTGTGCAGCTGTTCACACGAGACACAACGACATCAAACATTCACCAAGTACGTTTCAAACAGTGACCTCTGCTGGATCAAAGGTGAACAACAACAACAACAACAACAACAACAACAACAACAACATTCCCACCGTCAGCAGGCTGCGACAGGAGCTCAGAGGCCTGCACTACGAAGCCAGTTATCACCTGCTGCAAATGTTCATCCATCATCATGGAAATATTGAACAATGTGAGGATCACTGTTCTAATCAAAGATCTTTATTATTGATCACTTTATTGTAAACTTTTTTCTCCCTGTCAGGATCCTGTAGGAATGACTGTGAT
>NW_019493433.1:0-392 GCF_002814215.2 Seriola lalandi dorsalis | reverse complement strand
TTTTTATGAATTTTATGTCTTATTATACTATGACTTTTTATACCTTACTATACTATGACGTTTTTATGGCTTTTTTTTGCCTTACTATAGTATGACATTTGTTTGCCTTACCATACTTTGACGTTTTTATGACTTTTTATGATTTACTATACTGTGACGTTTTTTATGACTTTTTATGCCTTACTATAATATGACGTTTTTATGACTCACTATACTATGACGTTTTTATAACTCACTATACTATAACGTTTTTATGACTCACTATACTATGACGTTTTTATGACTTTTTATGCCTTACTATAATATGACGTTTTTATGACTCACTATACTATGACGTTTTTATAACTCACTATACTATAACGTTTTTATGACTCACTATACTATGACGTTTT
>NW_019493432.1:0-392 GCF_002814215.2 Seriola lalandi dorsalis | reverse complement strand
TGACTGGCATTAATTGGTTGATTTCGATGCTGTTCTCACCTGGGAACTGATTCACCTGGCTGCCTAAAGATGCCCTTTGATTTAATAAAGTTTTATTATATAGTACCTTAAACACATGTGAGGTAAAACATGTTATATGGTGATAACAATATATAATATATAACACACACAAGCACATTGACAATGGACCCGTCTGTCGATTGGCTAAAAACAACAACTCATAGCTGTTTATTTGCATATAAAGCAAAGAAGTGAGATACGATGACAAGTGGTTAATTGAGACCCATGTAGAAATGCATTTTAAATCCAGGTGTGAAATGACGTAATTATATATTTGACCACTGGTGATCGGATCACTGAAGACACATGCTAATACCAGGTCTGAACAGGGC
>NW_019493431.1:0-1648 GCF_002814215.2 Seriola lalandi dorsalis | reverse complement strand
GATTCTAAGCAGCACATCACAGACAGTTACAGCTCATATCAAAGTCTAACATGACACACACACACACACACACGCACATACGCAAACAGTGTTCGACACTACTGACTTTAACACAGGAGATCAGGGGTTCCCGGTCAGGGATCCAGTGTGGACCCTTGTGGATATATGAACGATGATATGAGATCGTCCTCCTCTCAACAATATCCAAAAAAACAAGAACAAAAACTACCTCCTCAGTAGTCTCCCTGAGAATGAGTGAGTCATTAGTCTCTCTCTTAAAATTTGAGTCATTTAGATAAATTTTATTAATCACCATTCACAACAGGAAGACTGTTTCACAAACTGAAAGTACTGATCCAATCTTACAGTATTGAACTGACTGAAACATTCCTCAGTCAGTTCATCTGAAGGCAAAGCAAACTCATTAGTGTCAGGACATTATCACACACAGAGGTCGGTCAATGTGCTAAACAGAAATAAAACAAGCATAAAAAACTACAACAACAGTAGCTTACGTTTATACTCTTTAACGTCCGTTGCATTTTCATGAACAAGATAGACAAGATCTCTGTGTCTCTCTCTGTACATACGGTACACACATATATGAACAGTGAGTCCTGCAGTAGAGAGTTGTGTGTCAGGTGCAGTGCAGAGTTTCGCTCTGGCGCCGTCTCGTGACAGCCCTGCAGCGGCGGGGCCACCGGGGTGGCTGGGAGTGGCTCCGGTTACCCCTGGAATATGATTGGCCACCCTCACCAGAGCTGCCAATCAGTTTGTCCGAGTCGACATTCAAAAATATGCAGGATTCACTCTGGATGCACTTCAACTCTCTCTTGCAGACTTGCAGTCATGCTTGCACTGTTTCGGCTAAAAAGGAGAAAAACAAGGGTAGGTAAACAGTCGCTCACAATGTGTAGTGTTAAATGATTTACAGATGTTTAAATTAAGTTGATAAGTAAGTCGTATCTAGAGTTAGCACAATATATAAGTAACATCATGATTACTGTGATTAGTGACGTTTTCTGTCATTAATAAATCAACTCATTGAGCAGTTGAGCGGCATCAGGCTCCACGTCAGAGCATCGCAGCGCTTCATGAAGCGTCTCGTGCTGTTGCTTCAGTAAAGGTTTCACTTTAAATACAAGATATTACCCGGGAAATGATGCTGTGATGTTGTTGTACTGATGTTGTGTAATGAGTGGTGTCTGTAGTGTTCATGTTGTAGTCAGGTAGAACAGGCTTCATGCAGGAGGACGGAGTCTGAGGCTGATGGACTGATGCCATGAACAGTGACTCTTCTCATCTGACTCACAGTAACAGGAAGTGAGTGAGTTTCAAACTGAAACCACCAAGTGAATGAAAAAAAACAAACCACGTCTTCTGTGTGAGGACCGATCATTGATCACAGCGGAGTTGCATTTCAACCGACTTCTGCTTCCTCCCCATCTCCCCTGAAACAAGGGGAACTCCGCACTGAAGGTAAAGTCTAAATACAGAGTTGATGTTGTTGTGTTGGTTCTGGAGGAAACTTGATGCAGTGGTTGAAGATCACATGTTATAATTGAACATTTAGTGTGATGTGAGTGTTTGTTGTCTTGGTTGTTGTAAACCTGCACATTAGAGAAGAAGCTGAAGCTTCTCTCTGTAG
>NW_019493430.1:0-392 GCF_002814215.2 Seriola lalandi dorsalis | reverse complement strand
GTGTGTGTGTGTGTGTGTGTGTGTGTGTGTGTGTGTGTGTGTGTGTGTGTCATCAGATAAACCCGATCAGCTCTAATGTCACCTGTCAAGATGCAGCTGACAGGTGAAATATACAAAAATATTTCAGCATGATACAGCTTATTTTGGAGTTTGGTGTCAGAATGAGGAGCTGTGATCCAAGTGGGTGGATGTGTGTTGCAATTGAAGCTGGCATATAGACATGTTTGTGTGTGTAAAGGAGTATGTGAGTGTAATTAATGATGTGTTCCTCCTCTTCATAGGGTAATAGGATTTCCCCACCCCAGGCGGTAAAGAGATTGGGAGGGGGAGAAAACGGGTCTGCACGTATTTATATGTGTGTGTGTGTGTGTGTGTGTGTGTGTGTGTGTGTG
>NW_019493429.1:0-392 GCF_002814215.2 Seriola lalandi dorsalis | reverse complement strand
CTCAGACCAATCAGCTTCCTGTGAGGGAGGAGCTACTGACAGGTAGTGACAGGCGACTGTCAAGAATCATCTACAAACATGCTAACTACCTTTAAAGCTCCTCAGACTGCAGCTTGTTCTTGTGTTGTGTTTCCTCTTAGGCACTCCTTTACTTCATCATATGACAGACAGATGGTTCATCAAATCAGCTGCCAATTATTTTTTGAAAGCTCCTGCTCTTTTCCAAACAGTTTCCAATGAAGCTTTCACACATGGTTCTGAGTAACAAACACGTTAGGTTACATTTGCAAGACAGACTCCTGCATCAGGCTGTTCATTGACTTATCGCATTTATTGTTAGTTAAGGGAAGAGAGATAAGCAGAAATAAAGGTAGAGGGATGATGAAAGAAAC
>NW_019493428.1:0-392 GCF_002814215.2 Seriola lalandi dorsalis | reverse complement strand
TGTGTGTGTGTGTGTGTGTGTGTGTGTGCGCGTTTGCTCAACCAAACACACATTTCAGAGTGTGTATGATTGAGAGTTTAACACACCAGTACATCACCCCATATCTCAGTTTTGTGACTGTCTGAGTGTGTGTTTGTGCACAGTTGTCTGCACGTGTGTTTTGGTGTGTGTGTGTGTGTGCGTGCGTGCGTGTGTGTTTCTAGTCTAGCGCCTGTGTGATAAGGCTCGTTAGCAACCCGATGCCGTGCCACAGCTGTGTCTGTCCCAGTGGAGGCTTCCTCACTGAGGGACTGACTGCATCTGCACTGCCATACTGTGCCACACACACACACACACACACACACACACACGACTGTGTCCTCATCGCCCCCTCACCTCGCTTACTGTGTGTG
>NW_019493427.1:0-392 GCF_002814215.2 Seriola lalandi dorsalis | reverse complement strand
TATGAAGCAGATACACTGTTCACCACAAGATACTTCGAACACAACATCACAGAGCCGCTGTCACTAAACTCACTTGCTGTTGTAACTCAAGAAGAGATCAAGCTTCTGCACACTGACATTCACACCTCATTGAAACCAGTGGCTGAAGATCATGTGTCTGTATCAATGATTGGCTGACATGACACTATGGTTACAGACCAAGCTCAACCATGGGAGAAACCAAAAGCTGCAGTTCCTCTAATGACCACTAGAGTCTGGCTCCAACAGTGAGTCAATCCCCATAGACTCCCATGTTAAAATGTCCAACTTTACAGCAGATATAAACATGTTTACAGCCTGGTACAAAAACAGTTTGGGTCTCTAGAGCTCATTTCCTCCATCATGACACCTGT
>NW_019493426.1:0-392 GCF_002814215.2 Seriola lalandi dorsalis | reverse complement strand
TACTACTGGGAGTCCAAAGGGAGCCACTCTTTCCCATCACAATATTGTAAATAATGCCTACTTTATGGGTCTCTGAATGGGTTATACATCAATAGTAAGTCCATTTTGTCTCTTGAATTGAAGAAAACACAAAGAATGAAACATGATTAATTTATTTTTCTAAATTTCCATCAGCCTCAGGTGCGAGTGTGTGTGCCTGTATCCATGTACCACTGCTTTGGCTCTGTACTTGGAGGGATGAGTATGGCAATGCATGGTATCAAACTCGTCTTCTCTACCCTGAACAAAACTCTGTTTTGTTCAGGGTAGCACACTGGACATCTATGTTTGTGGCAAAGAGGTTGATGCTCCACTTAGGAATTGCAATTTTTCTCTACAATTTTCCTCTACAC
>NW_019493425.1:0-508 GCF_002814215.2 Seriola lalandi dorsalis | reverse complement strand
ACAAAAGAGTCACACTTTTGACATAGGCCATTATACAACCGGGGGTAGAATTGCATGTTCCCCTCAACTGAGGATTCAGGCGATTTTACCAGAGGTGGCCAGCATCATGAGGGGGTGATTTAGGCAAAAAAAACATTTTTGTCAAAACATGACTTAGGCCATTATTTTAGGAAGGTGACGATATGTAAATGGGTGTTATTAGTTTATTTGTCCTTCTGAATGCTGTTGTTGTTTATCTCATGGCTGAGTCATAGAAGTAAGATTTTTAGATAGAAATAATATAAATCCTTTCAATCATTCAAATGACAGATTATTGATTGAGCCATTAGTGTAACCTTAGCCTGAGCCTTCATTTTGATTGTCAGAATCATCAAAATAATAACAGACTACAGACATTTTCTTCAAATCACATGTCATGTTGTGCTCTGTGTGTGAAAAAAAAACAACAAAAAAACATTTTTATGTGACAGATATATGAATATACCAGATAACTCTTATAATACATCTA
>NW_019493424.1:0-392 GCF_002814215.2 Seriola lalandi dorsalis | reverse complement strand
TTTGGTCGTATCGCAAGAAATTAGTTGTTTTCGTTGATTTGCTGTGATCATGCTGCTGCTGGGCGTTTGCATCCGTGATTCGCCCACATGCCTTTTTATTTATGAGAAGGCCTTGGCTGAGAGTCCAGTGAAAGTAACACCGTGTTCTCTCACACTCGTATAGGCTCAGTTTAATGCATGCGAGATTCTGTCGTGCAAATGTGTCCATCACAGAGCGCCGTAGTTTGCTGTCTTTCTCTCATTATTATATTTTGTGCCTTTGCGTCGATGCCCATTGATGAGTGTTGTTGATTTTAAGCAGAAGCAGTTTAAAAACATGTTTTGCACGTGTAGTTTCTTATACCACACAAATTTCAAAGATTATTTCATTTTAAAGTTGTTGGGTTTTTTTT
>NW_019493423.1:0-392 GCF_002814215.2 Seriola lalandi dorsalis | reverse complement strand
CAAGTCAAACAGTTGTCCTGCCGTCCCATCGGACCTGTGTTACATTAATGGTTAACAAGGAGGTATATACCCGACCCCCCCATCCTGACAGCCGTGCTGACCCGACAGTCTCTTCTACATTACCGAAAGACTTACCACAACAGTATCTTTTTTATTAAGCAAGCTTTTAAGAGCAAGTGCATTTACCCATATTTGCACAAAACAATTGTGTTTGCCAGATACTGAGCACATGCACAGACACGCAGAGAAGCGGATTCTGCTGCAGGAGTAGCTCATCGTGTTTTGATCCACTGTTTTTTCTACACCGAAAACTGGAAAAGTTGGAGTCTGTTTTAGGGCTGAACTTTACGACTGCCTTCATGATCGATTAAGTCTTTTTTTTTTTTTTTTTT
>NW_019493422.1:0-392 GCF_002814215.2 Seriola lalandi dorsalis | reverse complement strand
CCTCAGTCTAGCGTACATTAAGTGTGCAGACTGGGCCTGTAGCCACAGGATGATCTTTCAGCCAGTCTTCCTCTTTGAAATTTTGGCTTTTCACAGTCTTTTGCCTTTTCTACCCCTGTCTCTCTCCATCCTTCTTTCTCCATTCTCTTGGACCTTCTTCCTGACACAAGCCCCGGTAGCTGCAGCCGGCGGAGCAGCCCGGCTCGCTTCTCGATTCAGTCGCATCTCCACAGATGCCTCCCTGGAACGCTGCAAACGGCTATTACATAAAAGCTGAGTGACTTACAGGCAAATCCTCTCTACCCCAAAACTGCCAGAGCATACTGCCAAACCACAGAGAGAGAGAGAGAGAGAGAGAGAGAGAGAGAGAGAGAGAGAGAGAGAGAGGGTGT
>NW_019493421.1:0-867 GCF_002814215.2 Seriola lalandi dorsalis | reverse complement strand
AAATGTCATAAAAAGGTCATAGTATAGTAAGGCATAAAAACGTCAAAAAACATCATAGTATAATAAGGCATAAAAACGTCAAAAACGTCATAGTATAGTAAGGCATAAAAATGTCATAAAACATCATAGTATAATAAGGCATAAAAACGTCAAAAAACGTCATAGTATATTAAGGCATAAAAATGTCATAAAAATGCCATAGTATAGGAAGGCATAAAATGTCATAAAAAGGTCATAGTATAGTAAGGCATAAAAACGTCAAAAAACGTCATGGTATAGTAAGGCATAAAATGTTATAAAATGGTCATAGTATAATAAGGCATAAAATGTCAAAAAACGTCATAGTATAGTAAGGCATAAAATATCATAAAAAGGTCATAGTATAGTAAGGCATAAAAACGTCAAAAAACATCATAGTATAATAAGGCATAAAAACGTCAAAAAACGTCATAGTATAGTAAGGCATATAATGTCAAAAAAGGGTCATAGTATAGTAAGGCATAAAATGTCATAAAAATGCCATAGTATAGGAAGGCATAAAATGTCATAAAAAGGTCATAATATAGTAAGGCATAAAAACATCAAAAAACATCATAGTATAGTAAGGCTTAAAAACGTCAAAAAACGTCATAGCATAGTAAGGCATAAAAACGTCAATAAAACATCATAGTATGGTAAGGCATAAAAACGTCAAAAAACGTCATAGTACAATAAGGCCTAATATGTCATAAAAAGGCCATAGTATAGTAAGGCCTAAAATGTCATAAAAAGGTCATAGTATAGTAAGGCATAAAATGCCATAAAAAGGTCATAGTATAGTAAGGCATAAAAATGTCAAAAAACCTCATAGTATAGCAAGGCATAAAG
>NW_019493420.1:0-392 GCF_002814215.2 Seriola lalandi dorsalis | reverse complement strand
TGTTGTAAACACAGTGGCAGATAAAACTCGACCTTCTGACTGGTTTATTCACTGAGCGGTCAAATTAAATACTGTGTGTGAATAAGGCCGCAGGTGATTCATGGGAGTCTGCGACTTGTAGATCAGAGACGACCGAGGCAACAGCATAAAGCTGCAGAAAATATCGACACAACACAGCTGGGTGGTAAAAGAAAATACCAACTGCACAGAAACTGCTGTGCCAACATAAAATAAATCAACAGTATAAGTACTACATTGATAGCGGGAGTGGAACTGAATGGGACATGGAGGGAAGAGAAATACCCCCCCCCCATCATCCTCTTTTTTGACGAGTCAAAAGAAATAAAGTGGCAGAGCTGAATGTTCAGATTCTTGGCTTGAAAAAAGACTGA
>NW_019493419.1:0-392 GCF_002814215.2 Seriola lalandi dorsalis | reverse complement strand
CAAAATCCACAATCCCATCTGCCATCATGACGTTCACAGAACAGCAGTTAAATAAGCTCCCATCAGAGCCCTGTAGTGAAGAGACGGATCCTGAAAACATGCTCTCTAACATCTCTGGAAAAGCAGATATGAGCGGTTTACGTGATGTCGTCTGACAAAATCACCAAACACATATATTAAATACAAAGACTGAGCTTTGATTTCAGCTGTATTTACTGTAACATGATCACTCAGAGAGAAAGTTAGAAGAGACAGACTATCGTTCTTATTTAGTCTCTGACACAGAGCACAGCCTCCGTCTGGATCCACAATAGTTTAATCTTTACTTACTTCAACTCCAGAACGTGACAGACTTTTATTAGAGGCAGGTCTTTATGTCTCACTCCCTCTGT
>NW_019493418.1:0-392 GCF_002814215.2 Seriola lalandi dorsalis | reverse complement strand
ACACACACACACACACACACACACACACACACACACACACACAGACACACACACACACACACAGACACAGACAAAGCAGCCTTGACCGCGATAGACGACAAACATCCTGAATGGGAGCAGTGTGATTACAGGTTGGACTTTGCTGTGAAGCAAAACACTCGCAGAAAACAGACACTGACACTCTATTAATAATCTATAATCAATAATCTATACACTGCTAATCACAGTGGTTCATCAGGGAGCTTTAGAGCTGCTGGACCTTTCTGTCCATGTTCTTCCTCCAGAAGATGCTGAGGAGAAGTTTCCTCCACAGTGACTCTGTGTCCAGAGGTCACTTTACTCTTTTCCTAAAGTAATAATGTCAATTCAGAAAAACAAGGACTAAAGAGAAA
>NW_019493417.1:0-392 GCF_002814215.2 Seriola lalandi dorsalis | reverse complement strand
CTACCAGGTGGAAATGTGTCTATCTGAAAGCTTACTTTGTCATAATAATCCTGGCTTTGTGTTCAGATATTTCAAGTATCAGGAGATATAGATGGCAGTGGTGGGATTTCCTCAGGAAAGGGGAGGGAAGTACTGAAGATCCAGGATGTGATATTTATTCTCCAGCTGTATGCTGTACTGAGGAGGCGCAAGATCTAGACTTCAAGTGATATAGATTTTTCTTTTAAATCTTTTTCATGTGTCCAAAATACGTTTTCCTGCTAACCTGTCCACGGCAGTTCAACGTTTATTCAACAGTTCAATTAGCTTCCTACAAAGGTACAACTGCTTCTTCTCCAACCAGGGGGCATGTCAGTCTTCATCTACTGCTGGTAATACACTGACTAGTGCCT
>NW_019493416.1:0-427 GCF_002814215.2 Seriola lalandi dorsalis | reverse complement strand
CACACACACACACACACACACTCCCTCTCTGTGTGTTAAACAATGAACTGCATTCGAGAGTTTGCAGCAGTGGAGCCGAACTGTGGCCAATATCCTGACTAACACTGTACAGCCTGATACAGATGATATATAGGATAGGAAGACGCACACACACGCACACACACGCACACACACGCACACAGCAGATCAACCAGATCCGACATAATAAATACTGTGGGTTCATGACTTCTTGATACAGAGAAAAACTGTTTCGAACCAAACAGAGACGTTGAAATCGTCGGTTCTCGAGAAAACTCAATTGCCACTTAATCCGAGTCTCGGAGCAGCAGCGGCCTGTGATGGAGCAGCGGCCTGTGATGGAGCAGCGGCGGCCTGTGATGGAGCAGCGGCGGCCTGTGATGGAGCAGCGGCGGCCTGTGATGGAGCA
>NW_019493415.1:0-392 GCF_002814215.2 Seriola lalandi dorsalis | reverse complement strand
AATTTTTTTAAGAAGACATTTGTGTCACTGAAAGAAATTGTATATCTTTACAGTTTCTTTCAGTGACACAAGTGTTTCCTGTTGAGATTAGAAATGTAGATGCCGAACTAATGACTAATTTACTTACAAAGCAAAGTATTTACATGTTTCATAAATTGTGTGTGTGTGTGTGTGTGTGTGTATGTGTGTGTGTGTGTATGTGTGTGTGTGTTTATATACCAGGTAAACATATAATAACATGTAATACGTGGAGACCTCTTCAGACGGGGACAGTGTCTGCACTAAGACGCTTCTTTATTGGAGGTTCTCCGGAGCTTGAAGACCAAAGCTACGTTCGAATTCCAGGGACGTTCAAGGTAGGCTCAAAACTGCGTGCAAGCTTTCAAGGGATG
>NW_019493414.1:0-392 GCF_002814215.2 Seriola lalandi dorsalis | reverse complement strand
AAAATAAATCACAAAAGTGAAATAACTCCAAGCACCTGTTATCATCATGAGTCTAGAGATGCTCCATAACATAATAATCACAAGCTTTACTACATAGTCTCCAGTTATTGTTTATGACAGCATAGTTATACAGTATTTCTATTGAAATAAACACATTTCATCATAGACAGACTAAAATCATATACCTATGCCATAGCCCACCTGTACACAAAGCGCATCCAGTTGAAGAGGGAGACCTTTGAATTGCTGAATATAGATTTGTGTCTAATTGACCGCTTCAGTTTCCTCCCTCTGTGGTTATGGTGTTTGCAAATCCTGCAGATATATACAAATAAAGATAAGAATGACACAGGCCAGGGTAGTGGCTAGAGCAGTGATTCTCAAACATTTTC
>NW_019493413.1:0-392 GCF_002814215.2 Seriola lalandi dorsalis | reverse complement strand
ATGGCCCACCATGGTGCAGATTCACCACAGGGTAATATCTCCATAATACGAGGTCTCTGGTCTTTTGGAGTGCAGGGAGAACTCCTGAAGTCATTTTATGACTCTGTGGTGGCATCAGCCATTTTCTTTCCTGTGGTCTGCTGCGGCGGCAGCATCTCCACTGCTGACGGGAAGAGACTGTCGTGGGATGACCCCTCGACCCAGTGGAGGTAGTGGGCGACAGGCGAATGCTGGCTAAGCTATCAACCCTGTTGGAGAACATCGCCCATCCCACGCAGGTCACCGTGACAACACTGAGCAGCTCCTTCAGCGACAGGCTGCTGCACGGCCGTGTGTGAAGGAGAGATACTGCAGGTCTTTCCTTCCTGCTGCCGTCAGACTGTACAACATAC
>NW_019493412.1:0-392 GCF_002814215.2 Seriola lalandi dorsalis | reverse complement strand
CACACACACACACACACACACACACACACACACACACACATATATACTTTGTTGTGAGTGTAGCTGCAGGTTCTGAGGAACCAGGTGTAAACCTACCACTATAGTGACATATTCAATAATACAAAGGCAGGAAACTTGACCACGACAGTGATATAACACAATCTTTCACTTTAACATTATAACATTATACAGGGTTGCTAACAAATTCTAATCTCTCTCAAATCTCATGTCAAATAAGATGACCTCCTTCACTCCACTCCTACATGAAAAAGTAGAATTTATATATATTAAATAGTTTAATTAAGTGTGTAATTTCTATGCATACAGTCTGAACATCAGGCTTCTTTTCCAGACTCCAGAGCACAGATTGGATGTATTACAACAGTCCTTGA
>NW_019493411.1:0-392 GCF_002814215.2 Seriola lalandi dorsalis | reverse complement strand
ACACACACACACACACACACACACAACAACACACACACATGATTCACCATGTGGATCAAACACAATGAAAGATGAAGATCTGATGATTACAGAAAGAAAACATCTGAAGTAAAGAAATGACTCACGCAGAGTTCCCTGTCTCTTGCTGGTCGCCATGGCACCAACTAGCAGTCCTGAGGGGGAGGGGCCATGTAAATCAGGGGTGGGGCTTTTCATGTCACCTGTTGCCGCTCCTGATTGGCTGCCGCCTGGTGTCTCTGGCCCCGCCCTCCTGTCCACCTGCCGACTCCGGTCCAGAAGATCCCGACCAAAGAACGCCTCCTGGGACAGGGACAGCCAATGAGAAGGCTGGGATTCACTGTGTGTGTGTGTGTGTGTGTGTGTGTGTGTGT
>NW_019493410.1:0-392 GCF_002814215.2 Seriola lalandi dorsalis | reverse complement strand
GTCATTAGTTGACTGGGGGTTACAGATTGATGAAATGTTGGCCTCTAAAGGTTTCTTCAGGACAAATGTTTTGTAATAATCATGACGAGGAGCCCAACTCATTGTGGAAAATAATGAATTCCTTCCTCTTGAATGTCACTGTTCAACAAACTTTAGCTGAATATATCTGTTTCTGATTAATCTTCCACTAGTTCGGGGAGAAATTTTCTGCATGAATTCATTCTCTTCTCCACCTTCTTGGATTTTCTCCGGGATTATGATCAATTTGGGAGCGCTCAGCGGGGAACATGAAGTTACAGTGACTTTAATTCACGTCAGCGAGCGCGGGCGGTAAGCTTACTACGTCGAGTGATATGACAAATTAGCAAAAGTCTTTGGCTTTTCGACGCACG
>NW_019493409.1:0-392 GCF_002814215.2 Seriola lalandi dorsalis | reverse complement strand
TTTGCCTTAATTTGATTCTCTCAGTACAATAATAATAATAATAAGATTTATTTACATAGTTGAACATAGTTACTTTGCTTTTAATGAGACAAGATAAAATTGAGGACGAACAATAAGAAATAAATGATGAAATAAACAGATTTAAAAACAGTTTAAAGGGAGGAGATGTAAGAGAAAAAGTGTGACAATGCGATACAGTGAAAATGAGATGGAACAATTTGAAATGATTAAATTAATCGATAAAAATAGGACAGTAGATAATAGATATTAGAATATATAATAATATATTTAAGAAGTTAAAAGTAAATTCAGACCCCAGGCCCTGAGAAAACACACCCGTAACAATATGTCTTTAAGAGGGATTTAAAAGAGGCTAAAGAGCTCACCAGTCT
>NW_019493408.1:0-392 GCF_002814215.2 Seriola lalandi dorsalis | reverse complement strand
GTGCTATGTTTGTCAAGTTTGCATGTTGCTAGTCATCTGGTAGCTAATTAAGTGTAGCTGATTTCTATAAGTGATTTCTTTGATACTCAGAAGCAATGGGGAAAAAAGCTGTTAACAAGACACTGTATTATCACATTTTAAATTTGTATGGTAAACTTGTTAGCAAACAGTTTCTTATTAACATATCCAACAGATATGCTGCAACAACACAACACAACAAGTCACAACAAGCCCGACAGTAACTCTCCTTAGAGCTCTGTTTTTGTCCTTCACCAACTCCTGAGGAAACTATCTGGCTCTTTAGCTGCTAAATGCTCCACTATGTTCACCAGCTAGTTGCTAACTTTGCCTGTCTGTTGTCTGGCAGGGCACAGTGGGGAGTTTTGGGGCTT
>NW_019525670.1:0-361 GCF_002814215.2 Seriola lalandi dorsalis | reverse complement strand
GATCAGGGAGAGATCAGAGAGAGAGATCAGGGAGAGATCAGAGAGAGAGATCAGAGATCAGGGAGAGATCAGAGAGAGAGATCAGGGAGAGATCAGAGAGAGAGATCAGGGGAGGAAGATCAGGGGGAGAGAGATCAGGGGGAGAGAGATCAGGGAGAGAGATCGGGGGAGAGAGATCAGGGAGAGAGAGATCAGGGAGAGAGACATCAGGGGGAAAGAGATCAAGGAGTGAGATCAGAGAGAGAGATCAGAGATCAGAGAGAGAGATCAGAGATCAGGGAGAGATCAGAGATCAGAGAGAGAGATCAGGGAGAAAGAGATCAGGGGGAGAGATCAGAGATCAGGGGGAGAGAGATCAGGG
>NW_019493406.1:0-392 GCF_002814215.2 Seriola lalandi dorsalis | reverse complement strand
ACGTGCGTGTGTGTGCGTGTGTGCGTGTGTGTGTGTGTGTGTGTGTGTGTGTGAGAGAGACAGAGAGAGTGAGACAGGAGATGTGTACGGCCGTGTATTTGCATTCGTTCGCTGTGTAGTAAACGGTGTTTTCCCGTGGTGAATAACAATGAGCGTTGTCGTCCAAAATAAGATACGAACGCACAAAGAAGCAACATAACGGTGCTTCTCCCCCGTTCATCCACCTCTTTCATTCGGACGTAAAGCTTTAAAAAGCTGTTCCTCAAACACTTGATCACTGAAATCAAACACACACAGTGCACACACACCCCTCTGAAGGCCTGTCTTTGCTTTCTCTCCCTCTCTCTCTCTCTCTCTGTCTTTCTCTCTGTCTCTCCCTCTCTCTCTCTCTC
>NW_019493405.1:0-392 GCF_002814215.2 Seriola lalandi dorsalis | reverse complement strand
CACTCAGGCTTTATATGTTCTCTGCGGACGTAGTAGAGGACTGATGACGTGTTCTTCGCTGGGCGGGGTCAGATTCAGCAGCCTCCCTGCAGCTGTAGCAGCCAACTGAAAATTCTTCTTTCTGAATCTTTGTTTTTAAATACTTTATTCAACAAAAAGAAAAATGTAACGAAATAATTCCTGGTTATTAAGAGGCTCGTTAATTAAAACTAATCAACTCCTAATAGCGATGATTATAACTACGGTAAAGTTAGTAATCTACATCAGATGTAAATCAGTACATTTACTCAACCACTGTATTTATATACAGTGTTGATGAATATGTATATTTACTTTTTATGCTACTTTATTCTTGTACCACACTGAGTTACTGGTTACCTTTTCTTTGCATT
>NW_019493404.1:0-392 GCF_002814215.2 Seriola lalandi dorsalis | reverse complement strand
GAGGACGCATGCAGAGGCTGCCCTGTTTTTGCTTAACATTAGCTTTGCCAATTGGTCAGTATTGCTTTGTCAGTTAGCACCTTTGTGTTTCCAGTAACGTGCGTGGACATTCAGCTTACTTTCTAGTTTGCCTAGTTATGCCGTTGGTGTGATGTTATCTAGGGTCGGACTGAAACAATAATTCAGCCTGGGAATTTGACTCATTCCAGGCCACCCCGGTCATGCAAACCACCAGAGTGCTCATTGTTTGGTTTTATAGCCATAGAGATCTAAAAACACAAGTTTACTAGCACTGTGGATTTATTTGGTTGGATGCATAATTGGAAATGCTATACCAGATAATGTTTCCTTCCCTTGTTAGCTTAGCTCCGTCACTGTAGATTTGTACAAAC
>NW_019493403.1:0-392 GCF_002814215.2 Seriola lalandi dorsalis | reverse complement strand
TTTTTTTTTTTTTTTTTTTTTTTTTTTTGTACTGTGTTGAGCTGCTGCATATTTTTGCTACATGTTGTCTCTCTTCCATTTAGTGCATCATTTATTTTCTATTTTAATGGTTCATCTAACCATGTGACATGTCACCATGTTGCTGAATAAGAGGAATCTAGCTGTTGAGCATCAGAACTAATCATTTAATTTCCACCTTCTGGTCCTTCTCACTGTTTCAGTCCTTTCCTTTGGACAATGAGCGTATCTATATCTTTGTGTGTGTGTGTGAGAGAGAGAGAGAATCACCCCCATCATATAATCTCTTAGCATATTTTTGGGGATAAAACAATGGACAGTTGACTAGCACCCAGTTTTTAACAGCTTTACCAGCTTCACTCATTGCAATGCCA
>NW_019493402.1:0-392 GCF_002814215.2 Seriola lalandi dorsalis | reverse complement strand
ACACACACACACACACACACACACACACACACACACAATCACTCAACTGTGTAATTAACTTACTACAAGGAGATAAATAAAAAAACGAGGCGATGCTGTGAAGAGTGAAAAAGCTGCTTTTTAATTTTTTTGGGGAGAGGGGGAGTAAAACACATCACGGCTTGCATTTTAAGGGAAATGGTGTCTGTGAATGAAGCGGCAGAGTGTGATGTGATGTGGAAAAGGTTTATTTGTTCGGGGGCTCTCCTACCTGTCCTGTAGCACGGAGAAGTAGTGGATGTAGTCTCGGCCGTTGATGGTGACGCGCCCGGAGCCGCAGTCTCGGAGAACGACAGAGGAGCTTGATGTCTTCCTACGGCCTGAGAATAAACACACACACACACACACACACA
>NW_019493401.1:0-392 GCF_002814215.2 Seriola lalandi dorsalis | reverse complement strand
ACACACACACACACACACACACACACACACACACACAATCACTCAACTGTGTAATTAACTTACTACAAGGAGATAAATAAAAAAACGAGGCGATGCTGTGAAGAGTGAAAAAGCTGCTTTTTAATTTTTTTGGGGAGAGGGGGAGTAAAACACATCACGGCTTGCATTTTAAGGGAAATGGTGTCTGTGAATGAAGCGGCAGAGTGTGATGTGATGTGGAAAAGGTTTATTTGTTCAGGGGCTCTCCTACCTGTCCTGTAGCACGGAGAAGTAGTGGATGTAGTCTCGGCCGTTGATGGTGACGCGCCCGGAGCCGCAGTCTCGGAGAACGACAGAGGAGCTTGATGTCTTCCTACGGCCTGAGAATAAACACACACACACACACACACACA
>NW_019493400.1:0-392 GCF_002814215.2 Seriola lalandi dorsalis | reverse complement strand
ATCTAGCAACTCTGTGGATTCCTCGATTATGATAATGACATTGTTTTTTTATGACCAATGCCAACTTTTTTTTTCCAATCATCACTTTTCCCAACATGTGCACATGGAAACTGCAGTGTGGTTAAAGTTAGGGAAAGGTCAGGGTTACAGTTAAAGGTGAACGCTGATTGCAGATCTGTCACTTTAAACTGAGATTACAGTTTATATTTTGCTTTGTGACGATGGAATAATGATGTGCTACGACGCTTTGTAAGGTGTTGGAATGTGAAGAGATGCTGGAGTCGGTAGTGTCACTGGTCAGAAATGTGCTTTGAGAGAAAAAACTCAAAAATGTAGAAGCTTAGTCCAAGTTCAAAAAGTTCACACCCCCACCCTCCTGCAAGTATGAGTGT
>NW_019493399.1:0-392 GCF_002814215.2 Seriola lalandi dorsalis | reverse complement strand
TGCTTGATCACAGTGGACACAAAATCCCAGAAAATAGTGTATTATAATTACACTGCTAAGTCTGTGACACTCATGAAACAACCAGTTTAATGAATGCACTTTGCTTCAGTGAATATTACAGCAAGAGGCAGGACAACAGTTTATTCCAAAGAAACAATTTATTGAAGCAATTAACACCAACTATCAAACTAATACTAATCAAAAACAATCAATAATGAATAGCAGTAAATAGTTGAGGCACAAATAGTGATGTGAGGTGGTGAGGTTATATGTATTCTGGTGCAAGGTTAAATGAGCGTAAGAGTGGAATGAATGCTCGGGTGAGAGAGGTGTGTGTGTGTGTGTGTGTGTGTGTGTGTGTGTGTGTGTGTGTGTGTGTGTGTGTGTGTGTG
>NW_019493398.1:0-392 GCF_002814215.2 Seriola lalandi dorsalis | reverse complement strand
AATACACTGAGCCTCACCTTTATTACAGTAAATACACTACTACTTACTTAGTCCTTGTCGCAGCGGGCCAGGTTCGACTCGTGCCCCCCCCCCATTTCCTGGCGACATTTTGGTTATAAAATCAGGATTTGACCTGAGGCGGTCCAGACATATACAAGGTTTTGATTTTGTCTTGTTTATTTTATTTTGCAAATATGTGGTGGTGTGGAGGACTATATTGTCTGGTTGAAGATATTCAAATAAAGATAAGTCTGCCCTCTGGTCAATATATGTTCTGTTCTGGGTCTATAAGAGCCTCTGAATCCCAAAGAGGGATCTGAAATAAAACCCCTCATGCAATCTAAAAGGACAGTGTCTGGTTGAGATGGGGAAAAGGGGCTTTTCAACAATTC
>NW_019493397.1:0-392 GCF_002814215.2 Seriola lalandi dorsalis | reverse complement strand
TGTAGCATTTAATAAAGTTTCCGACAACAAGGAAACGACAGAGAGCGGGACTGGCCTGTTCTCCCTGCGCTCAGGTCAGGTAGAGTTGGTGCTGTCGCTGCCGGAGTCTCTGCATCATGTCGGGAGGAACCGGGCCAGAGTGGTTGTCTCAGGAGGTGAAGACCGGGGTAAGTCAAAGGTTTTTGAACGTCTCTGAGAGAGCGGGTGGTCTGTTAATGTGTGAACTGTCGGCCCACTGCTGGGCCGCATGCGGAACTGACCGTTACAAGTGCAAGGTATTTATTCTGATCCTTTCCTCTGTTTGTAGACAACCATCATCGCCGTAGAGTATAATGGAGGGGTCGTGCTGGGCTCTGACTCCCGCGTGTCGGCGGGGTAAGTTGGTGCGTGTG
>NW_019493396.1:0-392 GCF_002814215.2 Seriola lalandi dorsalis | reverse complement strand
TTAGGTTTCAGATGTGAGGAGCATTATTATAATTCAGTACTTCCGAGTCTAAGCATGTTTACCTTTTTCAAACATTGCTCAAAAACATCTGTACACATACTAGTAGAGTGAATAATAGTTTTATTATTATGGCACTTTTCTAAACAGTTAAAAAAAAAAGTTTGGCTACAGAGAAGCCTGAACAAAAACATGAAACAAAGTGAAACGAAACAAACATATTATGACAAAACAAAAGAACTAAACAAGATCTCCGAAATCTTTTTAGTGTCATTTGTGTCCATTTGTGTGACCATGATTGTATCCAGTTTGACAGCAGGCTCGTGTGTGTGTGTGTGTGTGTGTGTGTGTGTGTGTGTGTGTGTGTGTGTGTGTGTGTGTGTGTGTTTGTGTGT
>NW_019493395.1:0-442 GCF_002814215.2 Seriola lalandi dorsalis | reverse complement strand
AAAGAGACAATTGTGGATGTGTTCATTTAAGTAGCTAACTGGAAAACATCAAAGGGACATTGTGAAGTTTATTTTCCCCAAAAAGAGCTCTCTCTGGACACAATAATCACATTCCTAGAATTGAAAACCATCTCACACAAAATAACTTCTTAAACAGTGAAACAGGACAATTTAGCGCGAAACAAACTGTAAAAGTGACTCAAACGGAAAATGGAGATAAAAGAAGAGGTTTTAGGACGAGCGAGGAAGTAGGAGAGGAAGCGCGAGTAGACAAGAGAACAAGAGAGGAGGTTGGTAGGAGGCAGAAAACGCCTTAGGTGACGAGTGGTCTAGAGGTGTATAGAGGCAGGAGAGCTTAGACTCCAGGGGAGATCCAGAGGGGTGTGTGTGTGTGTGTGTGTGTGTGTGTGTGTGTGTGTGTGTGTGTGTGTGTGTGTGTGTG
>NW_019493394.1:0-392 GCF_002814215.2 Seriola lalandi dorsalis | reverse complement strand
CAAATCACTATCAAGAGCCGATGTACCAGCAGAACGTCAGGGAGCAGCATCAGCAGCAGCAGCAGCAGCAGCAGCAGCAGCATCTTGCAGTCCTGCACCACCCTCAGCATCACCATAACATACAGCAGCAGGAGCTGAGTGTCCAGCACCAGCCTCAGACTGCTGGTCCACCTCCAGGTATAGATGATATTATTGATCCAACGTTCCCTCACACCTAAAGCAAGACCTCACAGGTTTTTGTGTAGCCTATCCATACCATACCTATACAAATATGTAGCAGTTGATTTATTTTTACTTATACTGCAAGGACATGATTGGCCTTGGCAAAAGAACTTATTGATGATGATTCTCCAAAATAATTAAACGCAGTGTATGTAACTTCTGCCACTAGG
>NW_019493393.1:0-392 GCF_002814215.2 Seriola lalandi dorsalis | reverse complement strand
GATCACTCACGGCACACTGATCAGATAACAGTCGCGGCGTTGTTGTGCGCTCCGGAGCGCGGTGGTCGCGGCCGTGGCCGCGGCGCACAGAACACCAACAGGAGACCGGAGCAGGAGCGACGCGCCGGAAAACAGCTGTGCCCGGCAAAACGGCTGAGTAACCAAAAGATGAAAGCAACCAAGCACTCCCTCTCTTCTTCCCTTCTCTTCACATGGGATGAAATACAAAATACATTTTTTCCTTTTGCCCAGGGACCATCTGTACCTTTTGTCTGACAGGGCATATTGCTCTTTGACTGCTGTTTAGTAGCTTTTCTTGCTCTCTCTCTCTCTCTCTCTCTCTCTCTCTCTCTCTCTCACACTCACACACACACACACACACACACACACAC
>NW_019493392.1:0-392 GCF_002814215.2 Seriola lalandi dorsalis | reverse complement strand
GGTGTGTGTGTGTGTGTGTGTGTGTGTGTGTGTGTGTGTGTGTGTGTGTGTGTGTGTGTGTGTTTTGGTCTGAGTGGTTGAAGTGGTGTTATTAGCAGCAGGATTAGCTCTGCCCCCTCCTGTCCGACCATCTGTCTTCTCGGCCAGTCAGGCGCAGGCGGAGCAGGCTTCAGCGTCTGATTGGACAGACTGAGCAGTTAGGGTGTAATGCTCCCGCCACGTGGGGTCAAAGGTCAACCTGCATAGAAACCCCAGTGAATCGAATGACTAATAATGTTGAAATGAAATTTTGACTTTAGTGGAATCAGACCCAGAACTTCATCAATTCTTCTTCTTCACCTTCTTCTTCTTTTTCTTATTCTTCTCCTCCACCTTTTTCTTCTTCTTCTCCT
>NW_019493391.1:0-392 GCF_002814215.2 Seriola lalandi dorsalis | reverse complement strand
TTTTTTTTTTTACCACATAGCTTAAATTTCACTCTCACAAATTTATGTTAAATGATGTCTCTGTTGTTTCTGTGGCTGTCACAGTAGCTCTGTCAATGAGTAGCAGAACGCCACATTCGCCCACGTCGCTGATATCTCTGCTTTCTGTTTCAGTTGTCTGTTGAATTACGAAACATGTTTAAAAAAATAACTGACACGAAACTAGGCCACATGCTTTTCTACGGAAATACCTGCCTCCTTGGAACTTTATAGGGGAAAAACACACTTTCTTTCTTTCTTTTTTCCTTTCTTTCTTTCTTTCTTTCTTTCTTTCTTTCTTTCTTTCTTATTTCTTTCTTTCTTTCTTTCTTTCTTTCTTTCTTTCTTTCTTTCTAAGTCTGTCTTAAGTGCTC
>NW_019493390.1:0-392 GCF_002814215.2 Seriola lalandi dorsalis | reverse complement strand
CCCGGGGTGCTGGAGAAGGACGGCCTCTACAGCTGGAGCAGCACCCTGAGGCTCCCTGCGGACCAGTGGAGCAAGCTGGGCTCTGTGACCTGTGAGGCCACCCAGGGCTCCCAGACTCCGCTCTCAGAGACACTGAGGAGAGACCAGTGTTCCCAGTCCTGACCTGACTCACTGGGACTCTGCTACTGGTTTTATTCTGCCCCTGCTCTCTGTCAGCGACAACATTTCTCCCTTTTTTTCTCTTTGTCTCTCTTTCTCTCTCTCGTGATAATAAAGAACAAATAAAAGATTTTGCCAAATTATCAGTTTCCATGTCTATCATTTTACTCGCCGTGTCATATACCTTATCAGCAAAAATGTAGGGAAAACAACAACTTTTTTTTTTTTTTTTT
>NW_019493389.1:0-616 GCF_002814215.2 Seriola lalandi dorsalis | reverse complement strand
AAAGCATAAAATGTCAAAAAAACATCATAGTATATTAAGGCATAAAAGGTCATAAAAACCTCATAGTATGGTTAGGAATTAAACGACATAGTATATTAAAGCATAAAAATTCCAAAAAACTTCATAGTATGTTATGGCAAAAAACATCATAGTATAGTATGGCATAAAATGTCAAAAAAGCATCATAGTATATTAAGCCATAAAAGGTCATAAAAACCTCACAGTATGGTTAGGAATTAAACGAAATAGTATATTAAAGCATAAAAATTCCAAAAAACGTCATAGTATAGTATGGCGTAAAAATGTGAAAAAACATCATAGTATAGTATGGCATTAAATGTCAAGAAAACATCATAGTATATTAAAGCATAAAATGTCAAAAAAAACATCATAGTATATTAAGGCATAAAAGGTCATAAAAACCTCATAGTATGGTTAGGAATAAAACGATATATTATAGAAAGGCATAAAATTGCCAAAAAACGTCATAATATATTATGGCATAAAAATCTGAAAAGACGTCATAGTATAGTATGGCATAAAATGTCAAAAAAGCATCATAGTATATTAAGCCATAAAAGGTCATAAAAACCTCATAATATGGTTAGGAATTAAA
>NW_019493388.1:0-392 GCF_002814215.2 Seriola lalandi dorsalis | reverse complement strand
AGGGAAGGGAATGCATTATGTCAATGAGTTGTCCTCACAGCTACAGTAAAACTATAAAAGTATAAAACAGCCAGACGGAGCTGTTTAATGTTAAAAAACCACAGAGGGCTCAGAGCAGCGATGAGCCAAGAGAAACAGACTGATTCAGTCACAGTTTGTTCTGTCCTACTGTATCCTGACTGACCATGTGTCTGTCTCACAGCCAGACACACACACACACACACACACACACACACACACAGGAAGGTTTACAGACAGCAGAAGGTGTCAGTGGAAAATGAGGGGTAATGACGGAAAGTAAAAAATAAAAAGGTAAAGAGAAGAGAAGAGGGAAATGTAAAGAGACTGTACGAGAATAGAGACAAACATCTTTAAAAGGCAAATCAGCAAAT
>NW_019493387.1:0-533 GCF_002814215.2 Seriola lalandi dorsalis | reverse complement strand
TGTTGGCTGTAATGAAGTGTGTGGCCTCTAGGGGCCACTAGCAGGGGTTTAGACTTTAAGACAGACAGAGCAGTGAATCAGGGTTAGGACACGATTTTTTTGAATGCAGTCAATGCTTCTATTTTTTAAATATATATTATTCCTACAATATTCATCCATACTTTCTCAGGCTGTGATGAAAGGCCAGTACTAAAAGTAGGGGAACACAAAACTGTCCACAAAGCTGAAATCCTCTGCAGTAATCCCTAAAAGAAAGAGAGATGTGAGTCATGGCAGCATCATGTGCACTCCTCCCTCCTCCCTCTGGCTTTGCCTGTCTCTCCTCAGGATGCTGCTGCTGCTGCTGCTGCTTTTTAAAAGCTTCACTTTAACTCAAGATAAAGGTAAAACCCGAACACCTGTAGGCTCAGCAAACAGTTTGATGTTCAGTTTGAGGAGGGAATGCTCGATACACACACACGCACGCACGCACGCACGCACGCACGCACACACACACACACACACACACACAACCTGGGCCTGATTCTAACCGG
>NW_019493386.1:0-392 GCF_002814215.2 Seriola lalandi dorsalis | reverse complement strand
GTGGAGGAGGTGCAACAGTCTGGGCAGGCATCACCAGTCAGCGCAAAACAGATTTGGTGGCTCAGTCACTGCACGTTCTTACCTCAGAGACATCATCATCCTCCAATTCCGCCAGCACACCCCCAACTTTCTGTTCATGGATGATAATGCTCCACCACATCGTGCCAGAATTGTCACAGCTCGACTTCAGGAAGTCGGAGTGCCTCATATGGTATGGCCAGCAATGTCCCCTGACCTGAACCCCATAGAGCACGTCTGGGACCAGCTGAAGCAGAGACTGGATGATCGTACCCCACCCCCACGTGACCTGGCAGAACTGCATGTAGCACTTGTGGAAGAGTGGAACGCATTGCCTCAGAACAACATCATGAGGCTAGTGAGGAGCATGAGAC
>NW_019493385.1:0-415 GCF_002814215.2 Seriola lalandi dorsalis | reverse complement strand
GGCTGAAAAATGTCAAAAAACATCATAGTATAATAAAGCATAAAATGTCATAGTATACTAAGGCATAAAACGTCATAGTATAATAAGGCATAAAAAAATGAAAAAATGTCATAGTATAATAAAGCATAAAATGTCATAGTATAGTAAGGCATAAAAACGTCAAAAAACGTCATAGTATAATAAGGCATAAAAACATGAAATTACGTCATAGTATATCTAGATGTAAAACATAATAGTATAATAAGGCATAAAAACGTCATGGTATAGTAAGGCATAAAAATATCAATCAGACATTAGAATAGGGGTGTCGTATAGCTCAGTTGGTTGAGCATCCGCCCGATCAACAGAGATTGAGATCATCGCTGCAGTTGGCCCCAGTTCGAGTCCCGCATCAGACAAGCCTTTTCCTGTATGT
>NW_019493383.1:0-393 GCF_002814215.2 Seriola lalandi dorsalis | reverse complement strand
CTTTAAGGTATTAAAAGTCTTGAATATGTTACACTCATTATGGAGGTGCATAAGTGCGTAGGAACAGATGTGATATGGAAATGATAAAAACAAAAATTAGTTTTACTATCACATCACTATGTACATTTTGTATGAGTATGAACTATTCCCTGAGCCAGGCCCATTAAGGATTGTTAGGGAAGTCACATGTAGAAATCAAATAAATCCTCAAAATCAAAATTAAAGAGTGGTTATCATTATATTTTGAACCACTACAGGTATAGTCACAAAAACAATGTTTTTCATGACATACACATACATTCTTATTTGATTTTTATTCATTTGCAGTTTTCCTACTGCTTTTTAATAAGTGGAGCAGTGTTAACAAAACAGCAGTTGCGTTAATTACTGACA
>NW_019493382.1:0-393 GCF_002814215.2 Seriola lalandi dorsalis | reverse complement strand
ACGATCACATTCAGCTTTCAATTATGAATTTGAGAGGGTTTTTTTTTTTTTTTTTCTTTTTCGCCTCTGAGAGACCTTCTATCGCATTCAAGTGCTTTTTTTTCTTTTTTATGAGAAAATAAAATGCCAGCGAGTGTGTGCTTGTGTGTGTAAGTGAATGTAGACTTTGCCATTATTAATACAAGATTGGTTCAATATGTTTGAGACTCTTGTACTCAACCAAAAAGCTATGTATCTACCACTGCCTGAGACTTTTTTATATGGCTGCTCAGCATCAATACTCGGTTTAATGGATGTTTAAAAAAAACAAGAATTCATACTATTTTATTTTATATTATTATATCAATATTTTATATGCTATATCCACCTTTAGCTCTGTTTACAATAAAATAA
>NW_019493381.1:0-393 GCF_002814215.2 Seriola lalandi dorsalis | reverse complement strand
ATTATATTATATTATATTATATTATATTATATTATATTATATTATATTATATTATATTATATTATATTATATCATATTATATTATATCATATCATATCATATCTTAATGAAGTGCTGGAGATAGTTGTCATTACCTGGACACGACGAGTGGGAGAATCAACATCTTCAACATCCTCATCAGCAGCTCCCCAGGAAACTGAAAATACTTCACCTCCTGCCAGGAAGAGAGAACAAGAAGAGATGGTAGCAGGTAATTTTAAGGAAGACGGCTTGAACTTTATTTTATCGAAGTAGCTGGCCTGAATGAGCCATTATTAGGATGTCTGGAGTACTTCCGGA
Organism: Seriola lalandi dorsalis; assembly: GCF_002814215.2. NCBI lineage: Eukaryota > Metazoa > Chordata > Actinopteri > Carangiformes > Carangidae > Seriola > Seriola lalandi. The sequence goes on along the minus strand of NW_019493381.1, from coordinate 54 downwards.
GCTGGAAATGATCAAGGTGGCTGCAACATCACCAAGAGCAAAAAAAAAAAAAAA
>NW_019493380.1:0-393 GCF_002814215.2 Seriola lalandi dorsalis | reverse complement strand
ACATGAAAAAACGTCATAGTATAGTAAGGCATTAAAACGTGAAAAAATGTCATAGTATAGTAAGGCATAAAAAACGTCAAAAATGCCATAGTATAGTAAGGCATAAAAACGTCAAAAACGCCATAGTATAGTATATTAAGGCATAAAAAAAACATGAAAAAACGTCATAGTATAGTATGGCATAAAAAACGCCGTAGTATAGAAAGGCATAAAAAACGTCAAAACGTAAGGCATAAAAAATGCCGTAGTATAGTTAGGCATAAAAAACGTCAAAAATGTCATAGTATACTAAGGCATAAAAAAGTCAAAAACGCCATAGTATAGTAAGGCATAAAAAACGTCAAAAACGCCATAGTATAGTAAGGCATAAAAAACGCCATAGTATAGTAAGGC
>NW_019493379.1:0-487 GCF_002814215.2 Seriola lalandi dorsalis | reverse complement strand
CTTAATCAGACAGAAACACCATCAGCTCACTGAACATGTCTGATTTCAACAAGGCAAAGCTGCTAAAACTAGAGCCACACTGCTGACCTCACCTGTGCATGACAGCTACCTGCTGAACCGATCAAACACGAGCGCACACCGCCACTGCTGCGACTCAGATAACACTCATTATCACAAACTGTCGCACGGCCGACAGAACAGGGAGACACACAACCAAGGTGTATTCAGTGACATCACCACTGTAGGTTCATGAAGAAGAAGTGTGTGATGTCATACAGCAACACAAACTGGTGACAGGTGAAGAGCGAGAGAGACAGAGAGAGAGAGACAGAGAGAGAGACAGAGAGAGAGAGAGAGAGACAGAGAGAGACAGAGAGAGAGAGAGAGAGAGAGGTCCCTGTGTTTTATTTTGAATCATCAGAAGATATAAAAACCATCTCAGTGTAGTTTTACATCTCCTCTCTCAGGCTTCTCTCTGGAGCTCTAG
>NW_019493378.1:0-393 GCF_002814215.2 Seriola lalandi dorsalis | reverse complement strand
AGACAAAAAAAAAAAAAAAAAAATCACAAAAAAACATTCAAAATCAAGTTTTAGTTCAGATGTGATGATGCTGATGTTCAGACTTACAGCTGTGTACACAAATAGGCTGGTGGCTCAAGTCATTTGCCCTCTGTGTTTGAGTTTTGATGGTATTACTGGCAGAGGAGTTCTGGCGGAAACATCTGAGAAACGCTGTTTGTTTGTAGATGAGTTACAGATGTGACAGTGGGACCAGGAGAGTGAGTGAAAGAAGACAGAGAGGTGGTGTAAAAGAGGCAGAGAGAAAGAGGGGAGAGAAGGAAAAAGAAGGAAGGAAATACGGGAAGAAACAAAGAAAGAAAAAGGGCTGAAAGAAGGAAGCAAACATAGAAGAAAAAGAAGGAAGGACAAAAG
>NW_019493377.1:0-393 GCF_002814215.2 Seriola lalandi dorsalis | reverse complement strand
GTTTTCAAAATAAAACACAACCTAAGGTTTTCAAAATAAAACACCACCCCAGAGTTTTCAAAATAAAACACAACCTAAGGTTTTCAATATAAAACACCACCCCAGAGTTTTCAAAATAAATCATAACCCCAGAGTTTTCAAAATAAAACACAACCCCAGAGTTTTCAAAATAAATCATAACCCCAGAGTTTTTAAAATAAAACACAAACCCAGAGTTTTCAAAATAAGATGCAAGCCCAGAGTCTTCAGAATAAAAAGCAACCCCAGAGTTTTCAAAATAAAATGCAACCCCAGAGTTTTCAGAATAAAACACAACCCCTGAGTTTTCAGAATAAAACACAACCCCAGAGTTTTCAGAATAAAACGCAACCCCAGAGTTTTCAGATTAAAACA
>NW_019493376.1:0-393 GCF_002814215.2 Seriola lalandi dorsalis | reverse complement strand
ATAAATGTTAAAACAAAAAGTTGTTTCTTTTCCGATTATACAAGACGCAGATGACACATTTGGAACATTTCTGCGTGAAACTTGAAACATATTATGGTTCATCACAGGCAGATTAGAAGATGCACACGAGGTCTCATGAGATCGGGACACAAACACAGGGTGCAGGTTTTCTGTGTCGCACTTCAGTTTCAGGTCAAAGCTTCAATTTCCCTCCGACAGTCTTAACAGTCTGAACACAGTTAGTCTATGACCAAAGTTTAGCGCCATCAACAGGTTTAAATTATTTGTTGGTTTATGGTAAAATACCTGCAAACCAATGACATCACTGGAAAATGTTGTTCAGGAGAATCAGGTGAAAAACAATTTTTTAGTGGTGCAGCGTAGGGGGGGGGG
>NW_019493375.1:0-393 GCF_002814215.2 Seriola lalandi dorsalis | reverse complement strand
TCACATTATTTCAAGTCTGCTTTGAAACAATACTCATATACAATACACCGTGATCTCTGTTGATTTGACAAGTGCCCTTAACTCAACTGCTCTCTTTCTCTGTGATGCTGCAAAATAGATTCACAATGTTTTGTGTTGTTTGAAGAACAAGATCAGCAATCAATTATACACTCATCAAAAACACTTTAGAACTCCACTTAGAAATGATGTAAGGAACATGTAATTTTAAAAACAAAGACAGACAGTAAGCTTGACTTACAATTCTTTAATAATTCACATGTATTATTTTTATTTGGGGACTTATTCTTGTTGGAATTCTTTTTTTTTTTTAATTAACTAATAATACAACAATCTTATACATATTTCATAATTTACATCACATCACATCCTTTC
>NW_019493374.1:0-393 GCF_002814215.2 Seriola lalandi dorsalis | reverse complement strand
ATTTCTTTTCTTAATAACACTATTATTGTAACTGTTTTTGGAGGGAAAACACAGAGTATCAGACTGATATGATCTTGTTCTGGGTTGATCAGATATAATCTAGCAGATAAATTCACACTGTATCTAGTGGTGTATTGTTGTTTGGGATGACTTAGGAAACAGGGACTTTAACACTGGTGTGAATTGTTTGAGAAAAAATTCCCGGTGAAAAATTAAACACTGATCCTCGCATGTCATACTTACCAGGTATATCTAAAAGAGTTTCAGTCTTATTCTCACCATCGTACAACCGGACTGATCTTCATTTGTTGCCGTCTCTCTTTGACTTGCAGCACATAGCGATACGGCTGCCGGACTGTTTGCCCGTGTTTGAGCTGCTGGTGTTGGTGACGG
>NW_019493372.1:0-393 GCF_002814215.2 Seriola lalandi dorsalis | reverse complement strand
CCAAGGTGCTGCTCTTTTTTTTTTTTTTGTCAGTGTAAAGGAAGTTGTACACAACTACAGGCTATTGAAGTAGTAGTAGTCATGGCAACAATGCCCTGAGCAATTATAATTACAATGGTAACAGTGTTAGTACTGGACTAAATGGATTCACTGATGAATCTGACGTTATCTGTGCGTAATTAAAGGACTTCCGTGCTATCGTATATGTCCCCGTGGTAAATATCAGGGCAGTTAACCAGGAGTTTTGAGGTTACTCCGACGGCGAGCAATTCAGCGGTCGTTTGAAACTAATGTTTTTCTCCAGCCTTCTGTTGTCGCACAAATGATTAAACTTCCACACACACACACACACACACAAACACACAAACACACAAGAAGAAGCGTGTGGTTGAA
>NW_019493371.1:0-393 GCF_002814215.2 Seriola lalandi dorsalis | reverse complement strand
AGCAGCCAGTCAAGGACAACTCCTGTTTGCAGTGCACCGAGAAAAATCACATCTGAGGCTTTGTAAATATTCAGAAAAACATCTTCCACGAAAATAAACCTTCTCAGTGTTCCGTCAAATTGTTTATTAGGACCCACGTGTGTTGGCAGCGTCTCATGAGCAACCACATGAGCGACGTCTAAAATAGCATCAGGCATTCCAGATATGCACAACGTGTGTGATCCAGTGGCTGAATTAATTGAAGATGCAGCACGGGGTGTGAGAGAGAGAGAGAGGCGATTAATGTGAGACCGTGTCATGAGGCCAAGAGCTGACAAGTGAAAGATCCCCTCACCACCACCACCAGCACCACCAGCACCACCACCACCACCACCACCACCAGCAGCACCACCA
>NW_019493370.1:0-393 GCF_002814215.2 Seriola lalandi dorsalis | reverse complement strand
TATTGTTACAACTTGCGTGCATTCAAATATTATTCCAAGAAAGTGACCCATATTACCTGTCCTGCAGTCTGACATTTAATGCCTGATTTAATATTGTCTAATGCACACTGACACAAAGGTGTGTAGGAGAAGTAGGCACTCCTGCATGCTGTCAGCACTATGTTTATTAAAAAAGTAATGATAGATAGATAGATAGATAGATAGATAGATAGATAGATAGATATTAACACAAGCTTAATTATTTTAGAAAAAGAACTATCAATCTATTTCTTGAACTGCTGTTTAGTGGTAGCTTTGCTTATACCAGAAACATAACAACACCCCCCCCCCCAGCAGATATGCAGTCATTAAATAGCATAATACTACAGCACTATTACATCTGCGCTGCACTGA
>NW_019493369.1:0-1890 GCF_002814215.2 Seriola lalandi dorsalis | reverse complement strand
ATGACGATTTTACTCATTACTATACTATGATGTTTTTATGACTTTTCATGCCTTACTATATTATGACGTTTTTATGACTTTTTATTCCATACTATACTATGATGTTTTAATGCCTTGCTTTACTATGTCATTGTTATGACTTTTTATGCCTAACTATACTATGATGTTTTTATGATGTTTTATGCCTTGTTATACTAAGTCATTTTTATGATTTTTTATGCCTTACTATACTATGACATTTTATTGATTTTTTTATGCCTTACTATACTATGACGTTTTTATGCCTTGCTATACTAAGTCATTTTTATGACTTTTTCTGCCTACTATACTATGACATTTTTAGGACTTTTTATGCCTATCTATACTATGATGTTTTTAAGACTTTATATCTTACTATACTATGACATTGTTATGACTTTTTATTTCTTACTATACTATGATATTTTTATGACTTTTTCTGCCTACTATACTATGACATTTTTAGGACTTTTTATGCCTATCTATACTATGTCATTGTTATGACTTTTTATGCCTTACTATACTATGACGTTTTTATGACTTTTTATGTCTTACTATACTATGATGTTTTTATGACTTTTTATGCCCTACTATACTATGATGTTTTTATGACTTTTTATGCCCTACTATACTATGACATTTTTATGCCTTTATATACTATAACATTTTTATGACTTTTTCTGCTTTACTATACTATGACATTTTATTGATTTTTTAATGCCTTACTATACTATGACGTTTTTATGACTTACTATACTATGACATTTTTATAAGTTTTTTTTGCCTTACCATAGTATGATGTTTTTATGCCTTACTATACTATGATGTTTTAATGACTTTTTATGCATAACTATACTATGCTGTTTTTATGACTTTATATCTTACTATACTATGACATTTTTATTATTTTTTATGCCTTAATATACTATGATGTTTTCATGTCTTACTATACTATGACATTTTTATGATTTTTTTATGCCTTACTATACTATGACATTTTTATTATTTTTTATGCCTTAGAATACTATGACAATTTATGGCATTTTAATGCCTTGCTATACTATGACGTTTTATGTCATACTATACTATTATGTTTTTTAGCGTTATCGTGCCTTATTATACGATGTCATTTTTTTTAACGTTTTTATCCCTTACTATACTATGACGTTTTATGCCATACTATACTATGATGTTTTTTGGCGTTTTTATGCCTTAATATAGTATGACATTTTATGCCATACTATACTATGACGTTTTTTGGCATTTTCATGTTTAATTATACAATGTTGTTTTTTTTCATCTTTTTTGCCTCACTATACTATGACGTTTTATGCGTTATCATGCCTTTTTATACTATGTTGTATTTTTGACATTTTTTGCCTTAGTATAGTATGACGTTTTTTGGCGTTTTTATCCTTTATTATACTATGACGTTTTATTCCATACTATACTATTAAGTTTTATGGCATTTTAATGTCTTATTATACTATGTCATTTTTTTTACATTTTTATCCCTTACTTAACTATGACATTTTATGCCATACTATACTATGACGTTTTTTAGCGTTATCAAGCCTTTTTATACTATGTCATTTTTTTGACATTTTTTGCCTTAGTATAGTATGACATTTTATGCCATACTATACTATGACGTTTTTTGGTGTTTTTATTCCTTAATATAGTATGACGTTTTATGCCATACTATACTATGACGTTTTTTGGCGTTATCAAGCCTTTTTATACTATATTGTATTTTTGAAATTTTTTGCCTTAGTATAGTATGACATTTTATGCCATACTATACTATGACTTTTTTTATGCCTTACTATTGTACTATGGTGTTTTGACACCTTAATATACTATGGTGTTTAT
>NW_019493368.1:0-491 GCF_002814215.2 Seriola lalandi dorsalis | reverse complement strand
GGCATAAAAAGTTGTATTATAGGAAGGCATAAAAAGTAATAAAAACGTCATATTATAGTAAGGCATAAAAAGTTGTATTATAGGAAGGCATTAAAAAGTCATAAAAACGTCATAGTATAGTAAGGCTTAAAAAGTCATAAAAACGTCATAGTATAGTAAGGCATAAAAAGTTATATTATTGTAAGGCATAAAAAATCATAAAAACGTCATAGTATAGTAAGGCATAAAAAGTGATAAAAATGTCAGTGTAGTAAGGATTAAAAAGTGATAAAAACGTCATTGTATACTAAGGCATAAAAACATCATAGTATAGTGAGGCTGAAAAAGTCACAGTATTGGGGCTTCAAGTGGACGGTTCGAATACTGCATCGGACAGCCCTTTACTGCATGTCATTCCCCCTCTCTCTGCCTCCCCATTTCCTGTCTTTCTCTACTGTACTATCTATTAAAGGCATAAAAAGCCCCAAAAAAATACTTAAAAAAAAAAAAAG
>NW_019493367.1:0-445 GCF_002814215.2 Seriola lalandi dorsalis | reverse complement strand
ATGTCAGCAGCTCTAATTAGTTCCACATATGTTCCACCGCACAAACGGCTTGACAGCATGATAACTAGCTAACCAATTTAGAGATGAGAAGTCAGTTTGTGTAATTATAGGATTCATTTAAAGCAGCCTACGAAGGGCCCGATGCACCTTATGAAACCCACAGGTTGACCTGGTCCGGCTCGCTCTAAATCAGGGCACGTGGAGACACATAGTTACAAATTTTAAACATTAAAAAGTTTTTGTTTTTGCTTGTACTATTCCTGCTGAAAGGTCCGTTTCTAAAATCCCTCCCACGAAAGTTAAAATGAGGCGTCTGTCGCCTAAATTAATCAAATCAAGTAGGTTTCTTTCAAATGTAGTCTTTTCAGTCAGGGTTTCCTGTAGCTATGTGTTTCGTGGTAAATTCAATAATAGATATGACAAGTGACAACTGATATATACAGCA
>NW_019493366.1:0-393 GCF_002814215.2 Seriola lalandi dorsalis | reverse complement strand
GATCGACAGATGAAATGAATCTGTGACGATTTCAATAATCAATTAATTAAAAAAAAAAAAGTCTGATACACAGCTTTCGATTTGCTGTTTTTCTTAGGATTCCACGATAGTAACCTGAATCTTTCAGAAACTTTTAACTTTTAACTGACAGTCAGAAAAACAAGCCATCTGAATAGATCAACTTGAATGTACCGTTCTGACATTTTATAGAGCAAACTATTAATGAATTAATAAAAAAATCAATAATTAAAAATAATTAAAGATAAATGATACAATAATGAAAATTATAAAAGTCTGGTTTCCTTCCTAATATATATATTTATATATATATATATATACCTAATATATAAGTTTTTGTTTTTTTTACATCTGTAATTATTTTGAATGCGGGTG
>NW_019493365.1:0-393 GCF_002814215.2 Seriola lalandi dorsalis | reverse complement strand
GTGTGTGTGTGTGTGTGTGTGTGTGTCCTGGCTGCACTGTTGCCAAGAAATAAGACAGAAGACAGTGCGTTCATGACGGCTGAGTGTCTCAGGAACAGAGCGGTCCTCTGTCGTGTCTCTGGTGTCCGTGAGCAGCAGCAGCAGCAGCAGCAGCAGCAGCAGGAGGGTTAAAGTGGCAGCGTTTGCTCTGTCTGGAAGGTGAATGTAGTGCTGACAGAAAAGTGCTGCAGTGCCTCCAGTCTTCATCGGTCTCCAGCTCCTCTTCCTCACCGCTCAGGTCTCAAAGTACTTGTAGATCTGAGAGACGTACTGCATGACGCTCTGCCAGTCCGGCCTGTCGGTCTTCATCAGCTCCTCCATGTCCTGTTAGGAGCAGAGAGATGGGGGGTGGGG
>NW_019493364.1:0-393 GCF_002814215.2 Seriola lalandi dorsalis | reverse complement strand
GATCAGTTTTCAAAATAAAATACCTATCACTACATCAACGTTGTAACTGATGGACCCAACAATGACCAATTCAACAAAATTTGGGCTTCTCAAACCCTCCCGGTGTCGTATGAAGCGTTTATAACGTAGAAGTAAATATAGCAGGTAAATACTGCTAAACCAAGAATGGGCCCATCCCTGCTTCCAGTGCTTCACACATACTCCCATCCACCCCAAACTACCACTGATAAAACCGCCTCTCATTCCAAGTCCATTCACCTTCCTGAGCAACAGAGCTCCTCAGTGTCTGCAGCAGCCTCACTCCTCACCTCTTTTACACTAACGCCACAGTCAAATCGTAATCCGACACAATTCCAAAACAAAAATCTCTGCGGTGTGAGGCCGGGCCATTTC
>NW_019493363.1:0-442 GCF_002814215.2 Seriola lalandi dorsalis | reverse complement strand
CACACACACACACACACACACACACACACACACACACACACACACACACACACAGAGTTAATGTTGTCTCACTACAGTGGTTTCTTTAGTGTGTGTGTGTGTGTGTGTGTGTGTGTGTGTGTGTCTCACCTGTCCTACTGCATGAGGAGGAGGAGACAGTGACAGGTCGGTGTGGAGGTCAGAGGTCAGTGTACCCTGTGGATCCATCATCAGGTCGCCCATGGTAACAGAGCCCTGATTTGTCGCATCAAGACTGAGCTCTGACACGTCTGAGGAAGCAGACAGAGGTCAGAGGTCACACAGTGATGATGTCACCACCTGACACACAGCACATTGGATTTTGCCCTCAGTCGTACCTGCACACTGACTGATCTGTCCAGGTGAGGAGGTTTGACCCCGCCGGGCTGCCGTACTCTTACTTCTGGGATTTGTAGTCCTGAGA
>NW_019493362.1:0-393 GCF_002814215.2 Seriola lalandi dorsalis | reverse complement strand
TAGTAACTTGTTCCACCTGTTACTTCTTCTTCTACTGTAACACATGTTCTTTAAGTGTCTCTACTTCAACTACTCCTCTAATACTACTGGTACTACTTGTAATGCTTGTTGCTGGTAGTACTACCACTGCTGCTACTGCAGTACTAAGTATAAGTCACTTTGTCTGTGTGTGTTTAATGTGTCAGTTAGTGTGCGTGTGTGTGCGTGTGTGTGCGTGTACGTGTGTGCGTGTGTGTGAGGTCAGACTGTAGCTGGTGCAGTTGCAGTATGAAGCACAGTGTCTCCCTCTGGTGGTGGAGGGAGTGTTGAGTCTGAGCAGCAGCGCGACGCCTCAGTCTGACTGTTATCAGTGTGAAGCAGCTGCAGTTTGGGCACGTTATCATCTTTCATGTT
>NW_019493361.1:0-393 GCF_002814215.2 Seriola lalandi dorsalis | reverse complement strand
TCCCATTTCCTTGACCGTCTACATAACAGAAAGGGGGAAGCGAGAGAGACATTGCTGCACGCTGCCCCCCCCCTCCTTTTCTTGCTGTCTCTCTCTCTTGCTTGACCTCATGGTAAGTTGTCATGGGTCATTTACTGATACTCTTTACTCTTGGCTATCCGTTGAACCTGCTATAAAACCCGAGGCTTTTCAAACCGTGGCACCCAAACTATGGAATGCTCTTCCTCTATCCTTGCAATCTATTGACTCCTGTGACATGTTCTTTAAGCAGCTGAAAACATTTTTATTGAGACAAGCTTCCAGTTAGTCTGTCTGAACACCTCCTCCGTTTTATTTTGGTGCTTTTTATTTAATGTATTAACTTTTTATTGTCCTATTTCTTCGTCTAAACCT
>NW_019493360.1:0-393 GCF_002814215.2 Seriola lalandi dorsalis | reverse complement strand
AGAGGATCCTGACGTAGGTGGGGCCAAGAGGGGCACAAGAACTAGCTGTTTTTATTGTAACCATGACAACAAAGACCTTGTAATATTGAGGAAGTTTTCCTAAATGTAACCAAGCCATGACCATCACTGTAGTAACTATGGCGACAAAGGAAGGTATGCTGCTGTCATTACAGTCCGAGTCACTGTAGCGGCGCTATTTCAGCAGACACTCCTATGGGTCGTATCAGAGGGTTGAACAGGGTTGGAGGACTGGTTGACTGAACATGATATACTATTATTATAGTTTGACTATAAACTATATTTTATACAATATTTGACTTTCCAGCACAATAAAACAATAATATTGTTATCAGCTTGCTAGAAAGCATATATAATATAGGCTAGTGACAAACT
>NW_019493359.1:0-605 GCF_002814215.2 Seriola lalandi dorsalis | reverse complement strand
CCCCCCCCCCCAGGCAACTACATATACCCTACATTACTAGTTGAGCAGCTTGTCCTGATTTTGATTTGTTTGAAAGTCAAGTTTCAACTTGTCTGTTTTTCTTCTTCTTTCTTTCTCTCATTATTTATTGTTTCTCTCAGTCGAGCAGTAAAACCTGTTGGTGTGGTTCTTCTTCTGTGTCTGAGGAGACAGATTGTTCATAAATGATGAGAGCTGTCACATCTACAGGAGCCTGGAAAGATTCCTGTATTTGTATTAGAGCAGTGGTGTTAAAGCAGCATTCATGCATTAAGCACTCAGGTGTCAGTTTATTAGGAACACCTAGCTAAAACTACTTCAGTCTAATCCAACAGTCCTGCAGTAAATCCTCCTTCATGAAGGTTATAATGTTCAGTTTGTGTTGAAACTGTGTCAAACAGGTTTTGATTGAACTGTGTGATCATTGAGGAGGATGTAGTTTGTGTTGCTGTTGAACTGCATTACATTGTATAGAGAGGTGTTTCTGTTGTTTAACCGTCCTCATTGATTTAAATCAGAAGCGGTTCAATGATTTTTCAGAGATTCTTCCTCCTTTCGATCCTGACTGACAGTTTCACTGATTGTGT
>NW_019493358.1:0-393 GCF_002814215.2 Seriola lalandi dorsalis | reverse complement strand
CACACACACACACACACACACACAGCTGACTGCTGCTGAGTGTAAACATGTCCTTTCATTAGAGTTCCTCTCCAGAATATGTGGTTGTATTGTTTTCTTCATAGCTGATTCATATGTTGAAGAACTTGGTGATAGTTGGTGAGTGGGGAAATGACCGTGTGCAAAGTGAAGATGTGTGGAAGCATGTGAACTCATTATGGTACCTCGAATATTCTCCCAAGGGTGGCAGTTTCTGAGAATGCCATCACTCTTTTTTTTTTGTGTGTAAATCAACAACAAAAACATAAACAAACAACATTTGTGGCCAAGACTTCTGAGCTCTGAACCTGGTGAACGTCGCTGTTGGCTACACACACAGTCACACAGTCATACAGTCACACAGTCATACAGTCA
>NW_019493357.1:0-393 GCF_002814215.2 Seriola lalandi dorsalis | reverse complement strand
CAGAGTTGAGAAGATTTCTGGGTGGAAATCTTGGCGGTTGGAACAGTGACAAGCCTTGATCCACATGTGTACAGTAGAAGCACAGGTGTTTTCAATTGGCATAAGTAGAAAACAAATTGGGGTAATTTAGATCACATCAAATAGCCATATACTTACTGTATCTATCTAATAGTCTTTCTCATCTAGTTCAGCCTGCAATTGTTCTTAGTTCTCTTGGCAGGATCCATGCACTGGTTTATTTAAAATTAGGCAAATAAAAGAGGCAAACATGTACATATATGTGCATATATAACAAAACAATACAATTAATTATAATGCTGAGAAATAGATTTGATCCTTACCTTTCCCAAGTGTAGAAAATTAAAGAGAAATCAGTTTATTATTAGCTTGAAT
>NW_019493356.1:0-393 GCF_002814215.2 Seriola lalandi dorsalis | reverse complement strand
GTTAGGACATTTGCATTGCCTCTGGTGCTGCAGTCTTTTCTTCCTCAGTGAGTAACAGGACATTTCTGGGTTGACAAATCTGTGCTGCTGCCTCGATATCCCACTTGTATTCGGTAAACTGTCGGCACTGACATGCTTTTATCAGGTGTGTTTATGAAAACTCTAAATGTGGCAAGACCTGCGACGTTATTATCTGTGTTTGCTGTGCTGTGTTGTAGGAAAGCGGTTTCCATGCATGAGAGGCATGAAGTAACAGGTTGACAACACCTTATGGACCCACCTGGAGATAAAAACTAAACAAAACAATGTAAAGTGAATGAGAAGCTAAAACAAGAAATCAGATGATCCAGCCATATCAAGCCTTCTACCGGCCAAGAAAAAGCCTCCATTAAT
>NW_019493355.1:0-393 GCF_002814215.2 Seriola lalandi dorsalis | reverse complement strand
GTTGTGTAATGTGCGATTTCTCTTTTGTGTAAAGCATCAGCTGTTCATGTATGGTGCATGTTAGCTTTCCTGAGTGTGTCTGATGAGCCGCTGTGTCATTAATAGTGTCACAGAAATACTGCTGCTGTTTTATGTTTTTATATAATACAGACACATGATGATGAAATAACCATCAACACCATGACTGAGTGTTTCCACCTTGAACTGAAATGAACCAATCACAGTCTCATTAACACGGATTCAGGGTTTCATACGTCACAATCCTCAGGAACCAATCCTGTAAACTTGTGGGAACGGGGGGCGGGGCTAAATATACCTGTTTTTATGTGTGAAAACATGTTGAACTCAATATGAATCACAGCAGAGGATTTTGAAACATGTCAGAGAAGAACA
>NW_019493354.1:0-393 GCF_002814215.2 Seriola lalandi dorsalis | reverse complement strand
TGTGAGATTTGAGAGAGGGTGACGTGTGTGGATACAAGGATTCACAGGAAACCGTTGTGGGAGAGACACAACACTGACATTTTACAATACATGATTAATTAGGCTCTCGCAGAGCTGTATCATTGAGAGGCAAAAATGATTACAGCGCTTGAAACCATCTTGCAGAGGCTGTGGGGTTAGAAAAATGTGTAATAATTAATACCAATTAATGACATAAAAATACAAGGCACTTAGCCATCCTTCAGGCGAAATTAAAAACAATAGTGATCTGAGCAGAAGTATGGAGAAAAAATCAACATTCTTCCCATGCAGTTCAAATACTGTGTGTATATATATATATGTATGTATGTATGTATGTATGTATGTATGTATATATATATATATATATATATA
>NW_019493353.1:0-393 GCF_002814215.2 Seriola lalandi dorsalis | reverse complement strand
GCCTTCCACAGCCTCTGTCTGAAATGGCAGCTGAGGATAGCAGCACTCTTTAAAGTTCCATCACTCATCCTCCATCTTCTTCCCCCTCACCTCGGCCTTACAGTAGCTGCCTGGCTGTCACTTCTGATCCTTTATCTTCTCCTTCCCTCCATCTTTCCTCCAACTACCTTTTTCCAGCCATCGTCCACCTTCTCCCTCCTAACCTCCCCTCACCTGGATCAGCTGTCACTTTGCTACCACTCTGTCTACTACTGTGTGTCTGTGTGTACACACACACACACACACACACACACACACACACACACACACACACACACACACTCTCTCTCTCTCTCTCTCTCTCTCTGAGTGGCCTGGCCTTTCCGGGTGTCAATCAGGCCTGCCCACAGCAGC
>NW_019493352.1:0-393 GCF_002814215.2 Seriola lalandi dorsalis | reverse complement strand
AACTTCATCGAAAACCACATAAACATTCAACCACATGTGACACGCAACACGCCAACACCCACCGACACACCGAGAGGAGAGACGTGCACGAACAGGGACGCACAAGTCCAGACGTCGTATCCTCGTGAGGTCCAAGAGTCATGCTGGCAGGAGACGGAGGGACAGGTGGGACAATCAGCCGCCTGGCAGAGAGAGAGAGAGAGACAGAGAGAGAGAGAGAGAGAGAGATAATGACCGGGAGAGGTCAATGGAAAGACTGGAGGAAGATTATAGACACAGGAAAGAGTGACACGGGTAAACAGGAGAGAGGAAACAGAGATGTGTTGATGTAATTAGACAGAAGGATGGAGCAGGAAGGACAGATGGTGAAATTATACAAGAAGCAGATCAAAG
>NW_019493351.1:0-393 GCF_002814215.2 Seriola lalandi dorsalis | reverse complement strand
TGTTCCTGACCTGTGTGTGTGTGTGTGTGTGTGTGTGTGTGTGTGTGTGTGTGTGTGTGTTTTTTCAGGACAATATTTGTTTGCTGAGGGTTTGTGTTTCTCATCATTCAGCTCTTGCCAGAGGAAGAGAAATTAAATTGAAAAAGAAACAAAAACAAAAAATAAATAGAGCAGAAATGCAGATATCCAGGGGAGGCAAAGAAGTTGTAGATTGAATTTCAAATCCACACAAAACAGAGGATTACATTGCAAGCGTCCAGCCTTTTTCCATTTATATGTATAAAAACAATTTTCTTTTGGGAATCCTAGCTCCTGGCGCCAGTATAACCTCTGTATAATAAACAGTGCTAAATAATTTGGATGTGAAGAAACCTTGGCGGGGACCCGAGCCAC
>NW_019493350.1:0-393 GCF_002814215.2 Seriola lalandi dorsalis | reverse complement strand
GGTCATACATGCAAAATGGAGTCTATGTAATGTGCAGGAAAAGATTCATGTTTCTGCAGTAACGACATAAGCTGCGACCTGATGTGGTCAGGCTGCAGATGTTTTCTTGTCCTTCTCGCTGATGGTCACAATCTCCCAAACAAAGCAACACGTGCTTTTAAACTGTCTCAACATACAATGTCACTTTGCTCTTCAATAAATACTGTGTATATATTATGTATATTTATTAAAATGTTAAATATGTTAGAACTTTCTCACAGCAGCTCACACACCATCAAGCTCGAGCACACCGTCAACATTTGTACCAATTTCATGTCTCTCACACACACACACACACACACACACTTGCTCACATGTATATTGATCATGAAATCACAAAGAAATAAAATAAAT
>NW_019493349.1:0-393 GCF_002814215.2 Seriola lalandi dorsalis | reverse complement strand
TTTTTGACATTTTTATGCTTTACTATACTATGATGTTTTTTGACATTTTTATGCCTTACTATACTATGACATTATTTGACATTTTTATGCCTTAGTATACTACAACGTTTTTATGCCTTACTAAACTATGATGTTTTTTTGACATTTTTATGCCTTACTATACTATGATGTTTTTGTGCCTCACTGTACTATGATGTTTTTATGCTTTAGTATACTATGATGTTTTTTTACATTTTTATTCCATACTATACTATGACATTTTTTGATATTTTCATGCCTTCCTTTACTATGGTGTTTTTATGCCTTAATATACTATGACTTTTTTTTTTGACATTTTTATGCCATACTATACTATGATGTTTTTGTGCCTCACTGTACTATGATGTTTTTATG
>NW_019493348.1:0-393 GCF_002814215.2 Seriola lalandi dorsalis | reverse complement strand
ACCATCTTGGCTACTGCCTGTACTATCAAGACACTACCAAGCTTTTCACTGGCTCTCCTGCATTGTTGTGAGGATCGTTGCATATTTCTCTCTACTCAGAGACCAAGCCCCCCGTTTCCAGGAGTTTACACTGGTTTCTTGGTGTGTCTGCTGCTGTCAGATACTTGCTTGACATCAAGGGTTCATACCAACAAACCCCTGGACACAAGTAAGTCATATTATCTGGGCCAAGTCTGCCGCTCTACAGTTTCTCTACAATTGTCCCGTACTCCTTCCTCCTGCTGCTCAGAACTTTGGCTTCTCCTCAAATGTATTCTGCGTCCATTTAACTATCACTTTATGCCAACATACATACAGAACTGCTTGTTGGATGGTCAAATATCTTTGGAAACC
>NW_019493347.1:0-393 GCF_002814215.2 Seriola lalandi dorsalis | reverse complement strand
CGTTCTAGTCCAAGTGCTTCTCAGTCAGAAGTTTACTGTAACTGAGAATTCACACCAGACGTGAGACATGAGCGGATCTTACACGCTCCTGAGGCGTCCATCTGTTCAGCTCTCACTGACCCCGCCCCCTGTCACGGTGTCACTGTCTTTATAACCTGCCGCCCTGTCAGCAGCACACACACCAACTGGCCACAGGCAGACTGATGAGATAAGACGTTGTTTTATTGAATGCATCATTTTCAGTAGCTGTTCAAGCCCATAAACAGACTGGGAAGATGAATGTGAAACAGGGACTTGAGCAGCTTCTTATGGAGATGACATTTCACTGAGAGCGCCAAAGATAAAGAGTTTAGCAGCGCTGCTTCCCACCGCTCCAATCTGATCTCAAACACA
>NW_019493346.1:0-393 GCF_002814215.2 Seriola lalandi dorsalis | reverse complement strand
TCAACAAGCCTCAGTCTTTTCGCACAATATCATGTAGGTAGAAAAATTAAGGGCAAATTCAAGACACATTTTATAGGGTTGTCATATCAACACAAGCCAGTTAGTCACATTAAAAAGTCAGCTGGAGATGGCCCCTCGAGGTAATGTTAGCTTAATAAGATAGCTAACTACAGATAATAAACTTTTAGCAATCTTAAAACTAGATATACAGGATGTGAAGGTGTTTACGTAGTAAGTGATTGATAAAAAAAATTCTGTAATTCTTGGGTGAAATGGTGTGAAAGATCAAACATCATGAGGAGGGGCCTCGTTCTGGGCACAAGTAATTAGTTTGTCAAAAACCCAGGAAGAGTAAAGACCCACAGCTAAAATGCCACTAAATCCTTTTACTGA
>NW_019493344.1:0-393 GCF_002814215.2 Seriola lalandi dorsalis | reverse complement strand
ACCTTTGAACTCCGAGCAGACACACACACACACACACACACACACACACACACACACACAGGCCGGTCTGAGCAGCTCTTACACACAGTAATATTCCAGCTTTGTTAGAGTGGAGGCGACACCATGGAAAGATGAATGTGGAGCTTTAGACCTGCGGCTCCAAACCGTCTCGGCCTCCCTGAAATTCTCAAAACTGTTGGCGGCTCCCGACGCCGTGACGAGACGGAGAACAAGAGTTGGTTCTCAAAGCGGGTTCTTTATTTTGATCATCTGTCTCGCTGCGTCAGCAACAACATAAAGTTCCTATCACTGGTTTATCACAGTGATACGAGTTTAATACGAGAACACAAATAATGAAACAAGTTTTTCAAGATTTTAAAACCTTTAAAAACA
>NW_019493343.1:0-393 GCF_002814215.2 Seriola lalandi dorsalis | reverse complement strand
TTTTTTTAAAGGAGACATACCGTACATCCCTAGTCACAATCTGGGTCATAAACAAACACTGCGCTCTCACGAATGACAATAAACTGCAAATAGGTGTATTGCAGTGTATCTCATACTGAAATGCCACTGAGCATGAGAAGACATGAATAGCCTGAGGCAATGAAAGAAAGGGAGGGACACTCAACAGTCACATTGTAGGTATGTTTGTAGGTTGCTTGTGTGTGTGGAGGTGGAGGTGGAGGTGGAGGTGGTGCTAGTAGTTTTGGTTCGGTCTCAGACTTTGGTTGCGTGCCACCACTCTCAGACCTGGAACCAGCTCACAGTGATGAATTCATGAGTCAAAGGATGGGAACCTGCTGAATGTCTCAAATACTAGATAATTATTCCAAACAA
>NW_019493342.1:0-393 GCF_002814215.2 Seriola lalandi dorsalis | reverse complement strand
TTAAGACCTTACTGGACTATGACATCTTCATTTCTCACTATAATATGATATTTTTTAATGTTTTTATGCCTTATTATACTATGTTGTTTTTTCACTTTTTTTGCCATACTATACTATGTCGTTTTTTTCACTTTTTTGCCATACTATACTATGTCGTTTTTTTCACTTTTTTGCCATACTATACTCTGTAGTTTTTTTCACTTTTAAGACCTTACTGGACTATGACGTCTTCATTTCTCACTATAATATGATATTTTTTTAATGTTTTTTTGCCTAATTATACTATGTTGTTTTTTCACTTTTTTTGCCATACTATACTGTGTCGTTTTTTTCACTTTTTTGCCATAGTATACTATGTCGTTTTTTTTACTTTTAAGGCCTTACTGGACTATG
>NW_019493341.1:0-460 GCF_002814215.2 Seriola lalandi dorsalis | reverse complement strand
ACTCTACTATCCTCTGGTGTTGGACAGTTTAACATCAGATGACCTCCAACACACAAACACACGCACGCACACACACACACACACACACACACACACACACACACACACACACACGTTACAGAAAGGCAACACACACACACACAGTGACACACACTCACTCTGTGGTCCTGTGTGTGTGTTTCAGAGCGACCTGTCTCTCTCTCTGCCTGTCTGTTTGACTACAGGTAAACGATGTCATCAATCACATGATCTAACATGATGAGGTCTGACATCATCAACCACATGACGTCCGACAGCTTTGAATCAGGTAGTTCAAGATGTCTATCAGCTCCTCTGACCTCTGATAAAATCAATGATTAAAATTGATCAGCTGTCAGTTGATTGGTCAGTGCTGTGAGCGGGATGTTAGTCGGGCTCCACACTCAGGATGAACTGAAATAAACTGTGTGTTATGGTTCAG
>NW_019493340.1:0-448 GCF_002814215.2 Seriola lalandi dorsalis | reverse complement strand
AACGCCCCCGACTGTATCTGGACGCACAACCTGCAGTGTGTATGTGCGTGTGTGCGTGTGTGTGTGTGTGTGTGTGTGTGTGTGTGTGTGTGTGTGTGTGTGTGTGTGTGTAGCAGTACATGCAGTATCTATGACCATGTATTGCATCTCTGTGGTGGATCTGTTGCTCTGAATGTGTATAAAAGAATGGGCACATTGTTCCAGTTGGCGTGTCAATTGATTGATGGCAGTATCTTCTGTAATTCAATTGAATTCAATTTTATTTGTATATTGCCAAATCATAACATACATTATCTCACTGCACTTTACAGGGGAAGGTCAAGACCTTACTTTATTACAGAGAGAGACCCAACAGGACACAGAGAGAGGCTGGTCTTAAGTTTGGTTCTGTATTGTTATTACTGTATGATTGTGTCAATGCACGACTACCATGGAAATTTGGGACCAT
>NW_019493339.1:0-393 GCF_002814215.2 Seriola lalandi dorsalis | reverse complement strand
GAGAGAGAGAGAGAGAGCGATTGACTTGAGCCCAACTCTTATCGCAGATTGATCAGTTACAGACAATAACCAATCCAGGGCGGCTATTGACAATCATAACACAACTTTTAAATCTCTATTCCTCCCCCCTCCCTCTCAACTTCTCCTCGTCTCTTTCTCTCTTTGTCTTTCCTCCCCTCGTCTCTCCTTCCTCTCCTCCTCCTCCTCCTCCTCCTGCTCTCTGCCACTCGCCTCCTCTCCTCTCTACTTATTTCTGACAGTTGGACAGGTCTGTAAGATGCCAGAGCATTTCACACAATGATACCCATTTACACAGAGGAGTGCTCATAATGACTTCAAATTGTCTATAATGGCTCATAATAGGCACTTCAGCCTCCTCCTGCAGGCATTTGA
>NW_019493338.1:0-393 GCF_002814215.2 Seriola lalandi dorsalis | reverse complement strand
TAAATCATGAAGACATCCAAAAAAGTCATACTATTGTAAGACATGAAAAAAAATTTAAAAACTCATAGTATAGTTAGTCATGAAAACGTCAAAAAATGTCATAGTATAATAAGAAATGAAAAAAGTAAAAAAAAGTTATAGTATACTAAGCCATGAAAACATCAAAAAAGGTCATAGTATAATAAGGCACGAAAATGTAAAAAAAAAAAAAAACGTAAAAAAAAGACCAAAAAAACGTTATAGTATAGTAAGGCACGAAAATGTCAAAAAAGTCATACAATAGTAAAACATGAAAAAAGTTAAAAAAAAACATAGTATAGTAAGGCACGGAAATGTAAAAAAAATTTCATAGTATATTAAGACATGAAAGAAGTAAAAAAAAAAAAAAAAAAA
>NW_019493336.1:0-393 GCF_002814215.2 Seriola lalandi dorsalis | reverse complement strand
ACACACACAGGAGCAAACCATCATGAATCTGAACATGTTTGTGCCAACACACACACACACACACACACACACACACACACACACACACACACACACACTGTTAGATATATATCTGTACACACACAAAAATACAAACAACACACACTGCGGTATTTCCTTGTGATGTTCTCAGGTGACTCATGACTTCCTTTCCTTGAGGAATGTCACTGCACACGCACACACAAATAAAACACACACGTGAGGATGTCAAGCTTTGTTCCTGAACACACAGCCGCACCTCCTACAGTTCCTTCATTTTCATGTCGGGATTAAAAGAAAAAAACAAATACAGAACACGACAAATCTCCACCGAAATAAGTCACATTTTTAGAGCAGCGACGTCTAACTCTCAGT
>NW_019493335.1:0-393 GCF_002814215.2 Seriola lalandi dorsalis | reverse complement strand
CTTAGTACACCTTATATCTATCACCTGTCATCAAAGAGCCATCTCCACCGCTGACTTTTAATAAGACTTAACAGGGGAGAGCAAACAGCATAACTTGGGTTTCAAACAGCAGAACCTCTGGGTTTTCAGAGGATGTATCAGGTTAGAGAGATTGCTTACAACAGATGACTGGGATCCAAGCCTTTTCATCCAAGAAAAAGTGCAGTCCAGGTTTTGCTCATTGGTTCTATTGGATGTGATAACATTGTAGTCACCAAAGTATTGAGAACTTGTAATAACTGATTGTTGGAAATTGTAGGAACTGATGGCTCAGAGGTACAAAAAAAAACCAGTGTGACCAGTGTTATTAGTTTTGACAAAGCAAAGTCTTCTATAGCTTACTCTGACTTTTGT
>NW_019493334.1:0-393 GCF_002814215.2 Seriola lalandi dorsalis | reverse complement strand
TCTTTCTTTTTCTTTGACCCTCCATACTTTACACAAAACCAGAAATGATAAAAATCTGCAAAAATAGCTGTAGATATGTGGGCATTCACATGAATGTGCATGGCTAAGATTGAGCATAGTTAAGACTTAAGTTTGGTTGGTGCAACCAATGTAAAGTTCAGTCTAAAGACTGGTCTTATCAAAGACTGTCTTTACTAAGCCTGGTCCTAACTGCTCAGTCAATGTTTGAAAGTCTGAAAATATGTTAGAGAAACACTGTAAAAAAGAGTGCAACAGCTGTGAAACTGTAAGCTGTAAAAGCTGTAAAACTCAAACTCAAAATAATGTTTACAGAGATTTGAAAAGAAAACATAATGAAAACATTATGTAATCCTTCAACTTAGTTTCAATATT
>NW_019493333.1:0-393 GCF_002814215.2 Seriola lalandi dorsalis | reverse complement strand
CGAAAATGGTGATTAGTTACTTACTTTGTTAATTAAACAAGTTTGTTTGGCTGCACTGTAAACACATACACCAGACTGTAAAAAGTCACACTTTATAAAAGAGCCCCCGATTTACAGGGTAATTTTATTCTATTCTGGCCATTTTATGCTTTTATTAGGTAGTGTCAGTGGAGACAGACAGGTAAATCAGGGAGAGAGAAAGGGAATGACAGGCAGCAAAAGGTCTTGTCAGCCAGGAGTCAAACCCGGGGCTCATTGCTCAGGGTACTTGAACCCATGTGGTATGCACCCTAACCATTTGGCTATCAGGTCACCCTTTCTAGATAAAACACTGAACTGTTGTAACTGATACTCAAAGTAAGAAACAAGTTCTCCCACAAGTTTTTGACATAT
>NW_019493332.1:0-2680 GCF_002814215.2 Seriola lalandi dorsalis | reverse complement strand
AAAAGTAAAAAAAAAAAAAAAAAAAAGGTCATAGTATAGTAAGGCATAAAATGTTATAGAAACGTCATGTTATAATAAGGTATAAATTGTCAAAAAAGTCATACTATAATAAGGCATGAATTGTCAAAGAACGTCACAGTATAAAAGGGCATAAAAACATTGCATAGTGAGGCATATAATGTCATAAAAACGTCATAGTACAGGAAGGCATAAAATGTCATAAAAATGTCATAGTATGATAAGGCATAAAAACGTCAAAAAACGTCATAGTATAGTAAGGCATGAAATGTAATAAAAACGTCATGGTATAGTATGGCATAAAATGTAATAAAAACGTCATAGTATAGTAAGGCATAAAATATCATAAAAATGTCATAGTATAGTAAGGCATAATAACGTCATAGTATAGTAAGGCATAAAAACGTCATAAAAACGTCATAGTATAGTAAGTCATAAAAATGTGAAAAAAATGTCATAGTATAGTAAGGCATAAAAACGTCATCCTATAGTAAGGCATAAATTGTCAAAAAAATGTCATGGTATAGTAAAGCATAAAATATCATAAAAAGCTCATAGTATAGTAAGCCATGGAAACGTCAAAAAAACGTCATAGTATAGTAAGGCATAAAATGTAATGAAAACATCATGGTATAGTATGGCATGAAATGTAATAAAAACGTCATAGTATAGTAAAGCATAAAATGTTAAAAATGTCATATTATAATAGGGCATGAATTGTCAAAAAAATGTCATAGTATAATAAGGCATAACATGTCAAAAAAACGTCATAGTGTATTAAGGCATAAAAACGTCATCCTATAGTAAGGCATAAAATGTCACAAAAACGTCATAGTATAGCAAGGCATAAAAATATCATAAAAAGGTCATAGTATAGTAAGGCATAATAACGTCATAGTATAGTATGGCATAAAATGTCAAAAAAAACGACATAGTATAGTAAGACATAAAAACGTCATAGTATAGTAAAGCAATAGATGTCATAAAAACGTCATAGTATAGTATGGCATGAAATGTCAAAAAAGAGCATAGTATAGTAAGTCATAAAATGTCATAAAAACGTCATAGTATAGTAAGGCATGAAAATGTCAGAAAACGTCATAGTATAGTAAGGCATAAAATGTAAAAAAAACAACATAGTATACTAAGGCATAATTACGTCATAGTATAGTATGGCATAAAAACATCATAGTATAGTAAGGCATAAAAACGTCATAGTATAGTAAGTCAGAAAATGTCATAAAAACGTCATAGTATAGTAAGGCATGAAAATGTCAGAAAACGTCATAGTATAGTAAGGCATAAAATGTAAAAAAAACGACATAGTATACTAAGGCATAATTACGTCATAGTATAGTATGGCATAAAAACATCATAGTATAGTAAGGCATAAAAACGTCATAGTATAGTAAGTCAGAAAATGTCATAAAAACGTCATAGTATAGTAAGGCATGAAAATGTCAGAAAACGTCATAGTATAGTAAGGCATAAAATGTCAAAAAAAACGACATAGTATAGTAAGGCATAATTACGTCATAGTATAGTATGGCATAAAAACATCATAGCATAGTAAGGCATAAAAACGTCATAAAAACGTCATAGTATAGTAAGGCATAAAAACGTCATCCTATAGTAAGGCATAAAATGTCAAAAAAACGTCATAGTATAGTAAAGCATAAAATGTTAAAAACGTCATAGTATAGTATGGCATAAAAACATCATAGTATAGTAAGGCATAAAAACGTCATAAAAATGTCATGGTATAGTAAGGCATAAAAACATCATCCTATAGTAAGGGATAAAATGTCAATAAAAACGTCATAGTATAGTAAAGCATAAAATGTTAAAAACGTCATAGTATAGTTAGGCATAAAATGTCAAAAAAAAAGTCAGTGTATTAAGGCATAAAAATGTCATCCTATAGTAAGGCATAAAATGTCACAAAACGTCATAGTATAGTAAGGTATAAAAATGTCATGAAAACGTCATATTATAATAGGGCATGAATTGTCAAAAAAATGTCATAGTATAGTAAGGCATAAAATGTCAAAAAAACGTTAGTGTATTAAGGCATAAAAACGTCATCCTATAGTAAGGCATAAAATGTCACAAAAATGTCATAGTATAGCAAGGCATAAAAATATCATAAAAAAGTCATAGTATAGTAAGGCATAAAATGTAAAAAAAAAACGACATAGTATAGTAAGACATAAAAACGTCATAGTATAGTAAAGCATTAGATGTCATAAAAACGTTATAGTATAGTAAGGCATAAAAATGTCAAAAAAGAGCATAGTATAGTAAGGCATAATATATCATAAAAAGGTCATAGTATAGTAAGGCATAATAACGTCATAGTATAGTAAGGCATGAAAATGTCAGAAAACGTCATAGTATAGTAAGGCATAAAATGTCAAAAAAAATCGACATAGTATAGTAAGGCATAATTACGTCATAGTATAGTAAGGCATAAAATATCATAAAAAGGTCATAGTATAGTAAGGCATAATAACGTCATAGTATAGTAAGGCATGAAAATGTCAGAAAACGTCATAGTATAGTAAGGCATAAAATGTCAAAAAAAATCGACATAGTATAGTAAGGCATAATTACGTCATAGTATAGTATGGCATAAAAACATCATAGTATAGTAAGGCATAAA
>NW_019493331.1:0-393 GCF_002814215.2 Seriola lalandi dorsalis | reverse complement strand
CATCAATCTACACACAATACCCCATAACGACAAAGCGAAAAAGGTTTAGAAATTTTTGCAAATTTATTAAAAAATAAAAAACTGAAAAATCACACGTACATAAGTATTCACACCCTTTACTCAGTACTTTGTTGAGGCACCTTGGCAGTGATTACAGCCTCAAGTCTTATTGGGTATGAAGCTACAAGCCTGGCACACCTGTATTTGGGGTATTTCTCCCATTCTTCTCTGCAGATCCTCTCAAGCTCTGTCAGGTTAGATGGGGAGCGTTGCTTCACAGCTATTTTCAGGTCTTTCCAGAGATGTTCAATCAGGTTCAAGTCTGGGCTCTGGCTGGGCCACTCAAGGACATTCACAGACTTGTCCCAAAGCCACTCCTTCGTTGTCTTGGCT
>NW_019493330.1:0-393 GCF_002814215.2 Seriola lalandi dorsalis | reverse complement strand
ACTGCACAGCTATACCTCGAAGTAGCTAACGTTAGCTGACAAAGTACACACTGTTTGCTTGTGTGTGTGTGTGTGTGTGTGTGTGTGTGTGTGTGTGTCAGCTCAGACTCTGACCTCAAATGACTTTAAACTTAATTCAAGTCCAATGCTTTTTACATTCACTCTGAATACAGTTATTTTAGCGAAATAACCCTAAACACAAAGATAAGTCAGGAGGAGATCTCTGGCTTAAAGACTAACATTACAAGTAAAATCACTCGTCTTGTTTGATGGTATTCTACTAGATAATCAATACAACTTGATTGGAAATGTGATGTATTTTGCCTATGTTAACAAGCAAGGCAAAAAGGCACTCACCTATTCATTTGAAGGATGAAGATATAAAAAAAAAAA
>NW_019493329.1:0-393 GCF_002814215.2 Seriola lalandi dorsalis | reverse complement strand
TGCGCTATTCAGGGAGTCAGTCCTGCCAATTAGGCTTTCAGTGATTCGTTCAAAGCACAATGCTTGACTGTGCCGCTGAGAGCGAGTGCGCTTCTTGTTTATACTGTATTTGAACGTGCATGCGCGTGCAAGCTTGTTTGTAGCCAGCTCTGTAGGTGGTGATGAGTCTGCAGTTGGCAGGAATTAATGAAGCTACGTGTGGTATGTGTGAGTGGGGGAAAAAAAACATTGTATTTGTCCGTGTTAACATCGTCTATGTGTCCATCTATGAGCAGATTAACCAGTATGGGGGGGGCCCCAGGGCAAATATTTCCTTTTGAGCACCTGCAGCTACCTCCAACCAACTGCCCTCTGAAAACTGTGTATGTACTAGGGACATAATGCATAGCAACC
>NW_019493328.1:0-393 GCF_002814215.2 Seriola lalandi dorsalis | reverse complement strand
ACCTTTAACAATACTTTCCCACACTTTGGGTTCATGAACTGAACATACAAAGGTGAAGTTAAAGAAGTTGCTACTGATTTTATGCCACTCGTTATTTTGTAATGTGTCACTTCTTGCAAATGGTGGGTATATTATTTCTTGCCTCCTCACTTTTGAGACACTCAAATGATGTCTTTTCTCAAACCCAGAGGTGGACCACCATGTGCGAGGAAACAGAGGCCAGTGCAGCACAGAGCCCTGCAGCATGGATACGTGATATCCACACACCGCCTCCTCCGTCCTCATCTCGCTCTCCTCTGAAGTATCAGTTTCCATCAGAATTGAGCAACGTTTGTTCAGTAAACCGAACTGCTCCCATCAACGTCTGCGGCAACTCTGCCTGCCTTTTAACGA
>NW_019493327.1:0-393 GCF_002814215.2 Seriola lalandi dorsalis | reverse complement strand
GCCACACACACCCACACACACACACACACACACACACACACACACCTGAGCTATTCCTGCTATTATTCAATATTACTTAGAGATTAACAAAAGCCTTTTTCTATTCCGTAGAGCACTTAAGGCAGCACAGGACATTTAAAGTGACAAAGGGCACTTAAAGCAGCTCAGGGAATAAGTCCACAAAAAGGCAATTAAAGCAGCAAAGTGCAATGAAGGACAGACAGGGAAATTAAACCTACACACTCGTGCATGTGCCTTTAACTCCTCCAAAAGTTCCTATTTAAAGATGATGATCCATTATAAATTCAGCGAAACTGTCTGGGCTATCAGACCTGTACATCCCGATAGAGAAAATGCTCCGAGGTTGGCAGAGTACAAATGCTGCTTAAAACC
>NW_019493326.1:0-518 GCF_002814215.2 Seriola lalandi dorsalis | reverse complement strand
TGAATCACATTTCTACGTGCAGGTATGAGAGAGCTGGGTGACTCAGCAAAAAGGTGCAATTTTGTCGAAAAAAGGTGGGTTTCTAAAGAAAATTCCAATGCATTTCTAATGCATTATTTATTCCCAGTTTTTTGGGAATAACTTTGGGAAAAATTGGAATTTTAACACCAAAAGTCATAGCACCCCTTGCGGGATCACGACGCACGTTTTGATGTATATATTACCAGGGTTTTCTCAAAGCTGCAGGACGAGTTACGCGCCGAAATTTGGCGGAAGAATAATAAACCCGAAACAGAAGATTAATAGATGCCTCGGGGCTCTGCCCCGAGGCACTCCTCTCAGCTATTCTAGCTGTAGAGGAGTGCCTCGGAGCTGAGCACCCGTGGCACTAATGATATATGACCATTCCTATAATAAAATCTGGATCTGGCACTATTACCAATTTATTTCAACAATATTAAGAGAACTTGTACACCTCTCAAACTCAAGCTTCATCCGAAGTCATGAAGCGGTTTCTG
>NW_019493325.1:0-394 GCF_002814215.2 Seriola lalandi dorsalis | reverse complement strand
AATCTTTTAGTATAAGATATCCTTATTTTATTTATGAAGGGCTTTAGAAGAACTGGCACTCAGCTCCAACAGGAGACGCCACTAATAGAGGGAATAGAGGGGGGTACCTTGTCAGACATCGTTTCCCATGATGCTCGGGGCCAGTATGTAGAAGGTATTGTCCACTACTTTCCTTCCACAGGTGTTAGTCTCTCAATTTCTCTTAAGTGCAGTCACTAATGATATGCATACATCTGTCAGTGAGAGGAGACACTATAATATTACTGGATCCCCCAACCATAGACGCTGAATCCACACCTGGGGAGTGTAGGGTCCTGACATTTGATAAAACACTGTGACATGTTGATGTCCTCCCATTGCTCCGCCTCCAACATTACAGGCAGTCTCTCCCGCC
>NW_019493324.1:0-394 GCF_002814215.2 Seriola lalandi dorsalis | reverse complement strand
TAATCTGCTGATTAATGTCTCCATTAATCGATTAACTGTTTGGTTTATATCATGTCAGAAAATGGTGAAAAATGTCCATTATGATTTTTCTGCAGCCTGAGACGTTTTGTCTCAAACCACCAAAGTATTCAGTTTCCTGTAATAAGTGACACAGAAAAAAGAAACGCAGAAAAACAAAAATGATAAAAGTTTTATCTACAGAAGTCAATCACATTTGAATTCCCTCTTTTGTGTTTGCAGCGCTCCACTGACACCTGAGGAACAAGGTACGACACAAACACGTTCCTGTTTAAAAGAAACAAACTGGTTTGCAGTCGTGATTTAGGACGTGTTATCATCACTCTGGAAACTAAAACATTATTTCCTTGGGGAGTAAGTTGCATTTATACAGTTA
>NW_019493323.1:0-443 GCF_002814215.2 Seriola lalandi dorsalis | reverse complement strand
CAGCCTCACACACTGCCATGAGACCTGCAGCCTCACACACTGCCATCACACCTGCAGCCTCACACACTGCCATCAGACCTGCAGCCTCACACACTGCCATCACACCTGCAGCCTCACACACTACCATCAGACCTGCAGCCTCACACACTGCCCCCCCGGCCATTTATGTAAGTCTATCCCAATCTCCCACACCATCAGCCACCAGACCTCCGGACTCACCTGCTGTCTCCCAGGTCACACCCCCTGCTCATACGGCACCTATGAACATGCTGTTGGTCACATCTAACAGTCATTTTCATGCAAGTTACCTGTCCCCTCCCCTTAATGCCATGTCCCTCTCTTCAACTATGGACACTGACGGAAGCTCACCAAGGACAGACTTGAACCCGTCACTCGTAAGTTATGAAAAACAATAATACATTCTGTATGTACTTTTGATAATT
>NW_019493322.1:0-394 GCF_002814215.2 Seriola lalandi dorsalis | reverse complement strand
CCCCAGGACAGGGGGAGGAGTCTGTCACACCTGGATGTTCTCACCTGTGCTGCTCTTGGACAGCTGCAGGATCCTCTGGTTCATTTCATCCTTCTCACTCTTCAGCAGAGAGTTTTCAGCCTCCAGCTCCTCCACCCTCTGAAGACGAGACCAACAGCTGATCATCAGAGGCCCCGCCCACACAGGTAACGCACACACACACACACATTCATCCTGCCCGATGATGAACCACAGGTAGGGTTGGGGCTCACCTGTCTGAGGTCCAGTTTCTCTGTGCCGTGCTCATCCTCCAGCCTCTTCCTGTGGGCGTGCGCCTCCTGTAGCTCCTCCCTCAGCTTCTGTAGCTCCTCCTGCAGCGAGGTCAGCTGACCCCCCTCCCCTTGCTGACCCCGGA
>NW_019493320.1:0-667 GCF_002814215.2 Seriola lalandi dorsalis | reverse complement strand
GAGCCATGTTTCCATGGTGACAATGAGGAGGACATGTGAGGACATCGTCAGTCATCTCGGTCCAAGGAAACTGAACAAACGTAATGACTCCGGCCTTGTTAAGAAGCTGCAGCTCAGCGACTGTAGAGGTTTGCTGAGATTTTGTTTTGTGTTGTTACAATGAGTTTTCCCAGTAAAATGTTCTTGCACCTGCAGGACTGAACGCAGGGAAAGAGTTTGAAGGAACTGCTCGCTCGTCATATTTTTTAGTTTGAAAAAAAAAAAAGACTTTTACTTATACTTAAAATACAGACATATATATATATATATATATATATATAAATAAATACAAATATATAGAAAAAATTTACCCAGAATTCATGGCAATTTAATCCCACGTAAGAGAGTGAGTCTGAAGTCGGTCTGTTTGTCACATCTAAACTACAGCCAAAGTCTGTCTTTGTGAAACTGACCCCTGAACGCAACATCTTCAATTCATCACCATCATCTCTACGTGCCAATATGAGGAGCCATCAGGGGCCCCCCCTTTTTGTCCTGTGGGGGCCCCAAACATTCGCCTGGTTTGCCTCTCCTGATGTTGCACATCTGTTTACGTCTCCTCCGCAAAATTCATGTACGTGTGAAAGTTCAGCTGTCATCATCTAGTCAAACGACAAAACAGTTTACC
>NW_019493319.1:0-394 GCF_002814215.2 Seriola lalandi dorsalis | reverse complement strand
TTTTTTATTCCTTCGTGCCTTTTCCTGGATTCTGCTAACCAGTTTCTTGCTTTTCTAAGACCCTCATTTTTACTCTTTTTAGGTTTTCCCTTAGTTTTTTCTTCTATTCTCTTCACTAACTCCTGACAGTCACTTGTTACTAGTTTACAGTGATCCTGGCCCCTTGTGAACATTCATTTTACATCTCCAGCAATTGGACCATTGTTTTCTTTAAAGCAGCAACTACTGCAAATCCCCATTTTCTTATCTGTGGCCAAGCAGTTTGTCTGGAGTTCACCTGAGCACCTGGTTCTGTTTGATGAGCTTCAGTTATCACCGTCAGGTTTCCCCTTCTGTTCCTCACCTCACTTCCAGAAAATATTCTATCAATTCCCCATTGCAACTGTTTTGAATT
>NW_019493318.1:0-394 GCF_002814215.2 Seriola lalandi dorsalis | reverse complement strand
TGAGTAGTGACTCTGTGTTTTTGTGTTGATGGAGAAGCTGAAGCTGCTTCTGCTGCTGCTGCTGCTCTGTACAATAAATCACTGAGGATCAGAGCAGAGCCCACCAATGTAAACCGGAGCCCCCTCCCTCTCTCCCTCTCTCTGTCTGTCCATCATACCTGCCCTCTCCTCTCTCCATCCTCTCCTCCTCTCTGCTCTCTCTGAGTGGGCAGCAGCAGCAGCAGCAGCAGCAGCGGTGTCGCTCTCCTCTTCACGCCACTCGATGGGAGCATGGCGCCCCCCAGAGGCCAATCCTTCCACCTTACCACCACCTTACCACCTCCTCCTCCTCCTCCTGCAGCAACGGGGCACATCATGAATATTTCACCAGGTTTAACTCCACTTAAAATATGCA
>NW_019493317.1:0-430 GCF_002814215.2 Seriola lalandi dorsalis | reverse complement strand
AAAAGCTTTTTTCAAATTTTATTATGCCTCAAAACTGTATAGCTGTATAGTTATGGCTGTATAGCGCTAACTGTGACAAGTGAACTGAGTTGTGAGTCTCTTCAATGTAATATCTTCAGACAGACACTTTAAAGCGACAGCTAATGGCTATTTTTTTTTTATCTCTGATTAAATCGACAATTATTTTCTATATAGTAATTTGGTCAATCCAATGTCAGAAAATTGTGAAAAATATCCTTCACGATCTCTCAAAGCCCAGCTGACATCTTCACTTAAAGCTCCCAAAGATATTATGTTTACTATCACAGAGGACAAATGAAATGTGAAAATGTTCATGTTTAAGAAACTGACATCAGAAAATTTTGTTTAAAAAAAAAAAAAAAAGCAAAATAGTTGCAAATTATTTGTCAATTGACTCATCGATTAATCG
>NW_019493315.1:0-394 GCF_002814215.2 Seriola lalandi dorsalis | reverse complement strand
AGTCAGTTACAAACTGAAGTTGTGCAGCAGTTTATACATGTCAGAAAACCAATCACACCTTTTCATTTTCACTGTTTATTCTGCAGCTATTGCTGGAAACTTGATATCACTGTGCATGTGCACACACTCACATATGCATGCACGCACGCACACTCGCACACACACACACAGGCAGACAGACACACACACACACACACACACACACACACACACACACACAGAGGCCTGCATCCAGCTGCCTGAAATTCCACTGTAATGCAATACCTCTGAGTATTCGTGTGTGTGTGTGTTTGAAATAACTATTAAATGTGTGGTCCAGTCCAATGTTGTGAGAGAGAGGGGGGTAAAGCTGCTAGTTCACCTGAGATAAACCAACTCTATTACTGATAATACT
>NW_019493314.1:0-394 GCF_002814215.2 Seriola lalandi dorsalis | reverse complement strand
TAGATTCCACTGAAGGACTGCTCTGTTTATGACCCTGCATTCTCCACTGGAGAGAGGGATGCTTTGAGAGAGCTGGGTCTGACTGTACTCACAGAAAATGAGGTCAGTTGATCACCTGTGTTTGGAAATGTACATCATAGTGAACCAGTAGACTGATCCAGTGTTGTTGAATGTTGAACAGAATTTCTGGTCTTTGCTGTTGTCTGTTGTCTTGGAGACAACTTCAGTATCATCACCTGACCCAAGCATGGAATTTGGTCACATGATAACAAATGGTTTTAATGAACACTGGTGACCGACAACATCAGCTGAACATCAGCTGTCTGTAAGCACCAGATCCTCAAGGTAATTGACCAGGATTTAATGGGTGGTCAGAGAAGATCAAGGGCATTTA
>NW_019493313.1:0-394 GCF_002814215.2 Seriola lalandi dorsalis | reverse complement strand
CAGATCATTCCAGAAATATTCAGGCACATTCAGGTAGATTACAGCATGAACGGTACATCTTTAAACAACTTTCCAGATCAGTAAAATCCTTTGTCATAGTATGAAAAATCTGTAGTGGGTGCCAGTACCATTCAAATTCCATGATTCTCAGTTCCAGTTTGTTACCTTGACATACACACAACCCTCGGTGTGGAAGCAGTGCACACACCGTTACATATGTTGTTGTTATTGTGTATTGTGTCTTGCAGTCCCGAAAGAATCACATCTCTCATACCTATGACACCTACGCTACCTTCAGTGCCAATAGTAGCATTGAAAAAAATCAAGTGCCATTAAGTTTTGAGAGTTTTGGCATTGACTTGGTTTCAAAGTATTGACTCTCATGACATCACTA
>NW_019493312.1:0-394 GCF_002814215.2 Seriola lalandi dorsalis | reverse complement strand
GTTGTCTCCAGGATACAGGAGACGACATCTGTACGAGAAGGAGGCCGAGGCCATGAAGCTGCAGTCGAAAGAGACCGACGTTTAAAACCACAATCTCTCAACCGTCACTTTTTCAGCCTCAGGCAACAGAGCACTGATTTGTAAACATTAACCACTGGGTTGACTATTTAATATGTGTGTGTGTGTGTGTGTGTGTGTGTGTGTTTTGTGGGGTTGTATAGATAAGTATATTTAGTGTCTCACCACCATCTTCACTTCCTGCTGGACACTCTCTCTCTCTCTCTTTATTTCCAACATTTAATAAAGATTCAATAAAGTTTCATTTAACCTCACAGATCTATTCATATGTTTCAATAATTTCTTTTATTTTTTGTACATTTCAAAACTGTCAAGC
>NW_019493311.1:0-394 GCF_002814215.2 Seriola lalandi dorsalis | reverse complement strand
GTTTTGTCTTACTGCACTTAATTGAACAAGAGTAACCTGGCATATAAACTCTATATCTCAATGATTATTATTGTGTTTTATAATCAGGACCTTTTTTGAAAAACAAATTTGAAACATTTCATATTATTGAAATCACATTTTTCAGAATTGTGTAGCCTTGACAAAGACATGCTTTACCCTGGGAGCTTTGTTATACTTGATTGCACTTGAGCTCAGAGGTTTAATCAGCTGCCTTTGGTAATGAAACCTCTTGGTTCTCCGTCTGACTAAAGGGTGAACAGGCTGTGTAAAGAAATTGCTCTTTGTTGTAGCAATAGAATTTATCTTAACCAAGCATTGGAGCCTTTATCAGTCACCATTACAAAACCTGTATCAATCATTGAGATATAGAGTT
>NW_019493310.1:0-394 GCF_002814215.2 Seriola lalandi dorsalis | reverse complement strand
GTGTGTGTGTGTGTGTGTGTGTGTGTGTGTGTGTCAGTGATAAACTAAACAAAGCCTTTCTCTGTCTTTGTCCACAGCCTTTTCACCTCCCTGTCTCTCTGAGCAGCACCAGAGACAGCCTGGACCTCTGCGCCTCCATGATACCAACACTCATAAAAATGTGCACTCTTTTCCGGGAAGACACTTTGAGATAAACATCCGCTCTTTCATTCTGAGCTTCACATTTTCCATTGCTCTGCCAAGTCTAGGAAACACTGCAACTGAAAGAACCCATAGAAAAAAACGTTCCTCATGTCTCTTGTCATATTATCATCAGATTCTGATATTCTCTTCAATATGTGAATGCAAATGCAGACACATAGTTTATAGGCTGAAACACAGAGGTGTAACCTAG
>NW_019493309.1:0-394 GCF_002814215.2 Seriola lalandi dorsalis | reverse complement strand
GGTGACAGTTCGCTGGTGGTGTATGCAGCTTAAATTGTGGTAAAAGAGTCACATTGAACCACCTCTGATCGGCTCTGTACTAAGGAATCTGTGATTGTTTGTGAGGTGTGTAGATGTGAGAGATATACACACTGTGCACATGGCTGCAGAGGATATTGTGCACAGATTGGCTTTTACTGGTGACACCATTTGATATTTTGAGAGAATCAGGTTAAGGTGACGAGATGGTTATGTTTCTAAAAGCACAGCACACTGTTGTTTACCACTTCAATTAAAATGGCTGCAACTAAAACTGATTAAATATAGAAGCAGGACGCCACCGACTGAACTGCTGGTCGGTTTTGAGGAACAGGAAATATGTTGAAGCAACAGATTTATAATTGTTAGCAGATTA
>NW_019493308.1:0-394 GCF_002814215.2 Seriola lalandi dorsalis | reverse complement strand
TTGCATTTCCTGTCAACAAATACACACAAACAAACAAAGATTGTGAGATTGAAGGGCGTCTGTTGACACGAGGGCAGAGGACCCGCTCACCTCAGCGTGGGCCAGCTGCCTCTTCTCATTCCCCCGACAACCTGTACAGACCCCGAGGCCCAATCTGCCACAGCAATTACCCGCATCCTCGGCCGTATTACCTCATCAGTCAAACAGTGAACGTCCAATGGCGTGTCCTCTCTCACATACAGTCGTACGTCCCTCAGTGCGCCGGGTTATTTAGGAGGAAATTGTTACATACGCGCCCTGACACTGGAGGAATAGAGTGATTTATTAATTCATCTAATCTGTTTTTGTTGTTGTTGTTCTGTGTCTCTAGCCTCCTCTCACACATGACTGCACG
>NW_019493307.1:0-394 GCF_002814215.2 Seriola lalandi dorsalis | reverse complement strand
TGTGTGTGTGTGTGTGTGTGTGTGTGTGTGTGTGTGTGTGTGTGTGTGTGTGTGTGCGCGCATGTATGTGCGTGTATGTGTATGTGTGTGTGTGTGTGCGCGTGTGCGTGTGCGTGTGTGTGTAGGTGGCTGAGTGTTGTTTTGCAGGTACAAACATGAAACTGGCTGTATAATGGAGAGTAAACACAAAAGCTCTATGTATCTATCCCAGGCCTTTCTGATGGTTCTGATGGGTGAAGCGGGAACCAGTCTGGCCTTTATATTCCAGTGGGTTGAAGTGGGAGCAGCGCTCTGGTTGGACGGCTCAAGTCACACATTGCTGTCTCTTTCTATAAAGTCCCTTCTTTTATGTTGAAATAAAAAAAGTGTTGTGGCTGGTCCCAGTCTACAGAGG
>NW_019493306.1:0-505 GCF_002814215.2 Seriola lalandi dorsalis | reverse complement strand
ATTAGTGCCACGGGTGCTCAGCTCCGAGGCACTCCTCTACAGCTAGAATAGCTGAGAGGAGTGCCTCGGGGCTATTAATATTCTCTTTCGGGTTTATTATTCTTCTGCCAAATTTTGGTGCGTAACTCGTCCCGCAGCTTTGAGAAAACCCCGGGAATATATACATCAAAACGTGCGTCTTGATCCCGAAAGAGGTGCTATGACTTTTGGTGTTAAAACTGGGAATAATTAATGCATTAGGAATGCATTGGAATTTTCTTTAGAAACCCACCTTTTTTCTACAAAATTGCACCTTTTTTCTACAAAATTGCACCTTTTTTCTGAGTCACCCAGCTCTCTCATACCTGCACGTAGAAATGTGATTCAAACTATAAAACGGAGGAAAACTTCTGCTCTCTCAAAAAGACAGGAACTGTTTTTACATAACATGTAAACTTTTCAAACTGTGAGCACTCAAAGGAGGAGTGCAAATCACTTTTTCTTCAAAGTTAGAGTGAAAGCGTCA
>NW_019493305.1:0-394 GCF_002814215.2 Seriola lalandi dorsalis | reverse complement strand
TTATACCTGCAGTAGCACAACAGCACACTCTGCATCAAATAAACCGGATTGGTGACATCCTATCTAAGAACTACTGACATCCAGAAATGGATAGTTACAATTGTGACTCCACAGTTTAAGTGTGTGATGGTATCTTGGTACAAACAGGACTGACTGGTGAAGGTGGAACTAATTCCATGTCCAGGCCCACAGGTGCAGTAGAACGTAAAAACTTTTTGTTGAATATCTAAAACGACTGAAGTGGTGAAAGTTTATAGTTAACAGTGTGTGCATTAAGTGTGTGTACAGTATTTCTTTTTAACACCATGAAAGCATGGATTTCTCGCAGCTATATTTTTTCTCAGGCCAAATGAACCAAGAAGGAAACCTGGGTTTCAAATGACAATGCAACATT
>NW_019493304.1:0-394 GCF_002814215.2 Seriola lalandi dorsalis | reverse complement strand
TTTTTTTTTTTTGAAATTGTCTTTTTTTTTTCTTTTACTGTTTCTTTATGTTACTATTGTTGTTGTTGTTGTTATTATTATTTTTACTTTTACTAAGTACTTTACTGAAGTACAGTTTTGAGTTATGCCATTTTTTGGTTCTTTGTACTTGAGGTTTGACAAAGACTTCGAGGTTACAGAAAAGTCTGAAACATAAATAAAATACCCCGAGATTCCTCTTGTGACAACAAGAACCCTAACCCTCTGGACGAGAAAACTGAATGAAAATACTTAATTGTATATAAAACACTAGAGTAGAACTAGCTTTGCCTCAACCAGCTACAGCACCAAAATGCTGCTTATGAAATTGAACATTAGTATGTAATAAAATAATAGGACTGATGGGGTCAGAATG
>NW_019493303.1:0-394 GCF_002814215.2 Seriola lalandi dorsalis | reverse complement strand
TGTTTGACAGGTGTTGCACAGGTTTTTGACAGGTGTTTGACAGATGTTGGACAGGTGTTGGACAGGTTTTTGATAGGTGTTTGACAGATGTTGGACAGGTGTTGACAGGTGTTGGACAGATGTTGGACAGGTGTTGGACAGGTTTTTGACAGGCATTTGACAGATGTTCGACAGGTGTTGACAAGTGTTTGACAGATGTTGGACAGGTGTTGACAGGTGTTGGACAGATGTTGGACAGATGTTGGACAGGTTTTTGACAGGTGTTGACAGGTGTTTGACAGAT
The DNA here is from genome assembly GCF_002814215.2 of Seriola lalandi dorsalis. Taxonomy (NCBI): domain Eukaryota; kingdom Metazoa; phylum Chordata; class Actinopteri; order Carangiformes; family Carangidae; genus Seriola; species Seriola lalandi. Next base: position 111 of record NW_019493303.1, on the reverse strand, counting down.
GTTGGACAGGTGTTGATAGTGGACACTCTGATGACACAGTGTGACTCATGAGAACAGCTGGACAGAGAGAGACAAACAGGAAGTGAAGCTGGTGAATCCTGAACAACGTCA
>NW_019493302.1:0-394 GCF_002814215.2 Seriola lalandi dorsalis | reverse complement strand
TAAATTACATGTAGTTCAACTACTGTAGCAGGAACTACCACAGAGTTTAAATGTCTGTTCAAAGACTTTGTCACCGTTTATTTTTAAAAATATGTTTATTATTTTTGCTGGATAGTCAGAATGCAAACTTACAAAATGAGAATAAAATAAAATAAATAACATCAGACATAACAACAGTAACCACAGTCACAGATAGAATAAGTGTTTCTTTAAAAAGAACAAAATAATATATACATATTTAAATTTAAGGGCGGTTGAACCAGAAAATATGGATGAAGAACTTCCTCACAGAGCTGCTAGCATTACTGTAGCCTCTTAGCCTTGTTGTCGTCTGTCATGCCTCAACTGTGTGTGTGTGTGTGTGTGTGTGTGTGTGTGTGTGTGTGTGTGTGTG
>NW_019493300.1:0-447 GCF_002814215.2 Seriola lalandi dorsalis | reverse complement strand
AGAACTGAGGAAGAACTGAGGGAAGAACTGAGGAAGAACTGAGGAAGAACTGAGGAAGAACTGAGGAAGAACTGAGGAAGAACTGAGGGAAGAACTGAGGAAGAACTGAGGAAGAACTGAGGAAGAACTGAGGGAAGAACTGAGGGAAGAACAGGAAGGAGAAAAGAAAAGAAACTGAGGAAGAGAAATGTAAGGAAAGGAAAGAAGATGAGAGGAAAGGAAACACAGGAGATGAGGATGAAAGGAAGAGGAGATGAGGAAACAGGAGGGGAGGAAGGGGGAGGAAGAGGAGGGATAGAAAAGATGATGAGGGGATGAGAGGAGAGAGTGAAGGAGAAAGGAGAAGTCAAGAAAAGAAGGAACGATGAGGAAAGGAAAGGAAATGAGTTTGTTGCTCTGGTCTCAATATAAAGGAATTAAGCCTCAGTGCTTATATAAGACGCCTCC
>NW_019493299.1:0-394 GCF_002814215.2 Seriola lalandi dorsalis | reverse complement strand
TTTGCTTATGCAGAATGTGGTGCTGCAAAATGTGTTTCTGACAGTGTGTGTGTGTGTGTGTGTGTGTGTGTGTGTGTTTAATGACAGATAATAGCAGTTTTGAGTTTGGCAGTATGTTTGTGAGTGATTACACCTTTGTGTGTTTGTTTGGGTGTGTGTCTGTATGTGTGTATGTGTGTGTGTGTGTGTGTGTGTGTGTGTGTGAAAGAGAGAGAGAGAAAGATGGAAAGAGAGAAGTTTGTAGTGTGATAAAGTGACGGTCTAATTGCAGAGAGCCTTGCTGTGTGGCATGTCAGATTGTTCTTCCCCTGTGGCCTGAGGTCTCCAGCAGTGAGATTGTGTGTAACTGCGTGTGTGTGTGGTGTGTGTGTGTTTATGTGTGTGTGTGTGTGTG
>NW_019493298.1:0-394 GCF_002814215.2 Seriola lalandi dorsalis | reverse complement strand
TGTTCTGCTCACGATGGCTAATGTTAGCAAACTTTAGATTCAGTTCAGTGTCTTCATGACTCCTCTCCACATGTGCTACTGTAACACTTCAGCAGTAAAGATGATCTAAATGTCACAGTGGCAGCTCTTCAGCTCAAGTTTGGTTCACAATAGACAGTTTAATTAAAGAAAAGGATCTAAATCAAAGCTGTGGAATCAGAGATGTTGTGTTTGATTCCTCCTCATCAAACCGAGTCCTGACATCACCCACAGTGTAACATCACCAACAGCTCAGTCTGAGATTCAGGCGTGTTCTGCTAGAGGTTGTATGTATGTATCCAGGAGCCTGCGGCAGAGTTGTTGAGGTGGGGGTTGGAGGTCTGCTGAGCTCACTTTTTTGTAACTCCCAACCCCC
>NW_019493297.1:0-394 GCF_002814215.2 Seriola lalandi dorsalis | reverse complement strand
TTTATTTGTGAGCATTTGTTTGACAATGTGTATGGGTGCTCAACAAGGCAAAAGTTTTTAAAACAATCAGTTAAAGATAAGGTTGGGTAAAAGGAAGTGCAAGGCAGACGTGTTTGGCCTTCAAGAAAAAGTGTTTTAGGTCCCATATTTTACACTTTTCCATTGTTTTATTTAAAGTGTTGATCCATAAGAAGATATTTTTTTTTTTTAAGTACCAAAAACCATCTCAATGTAGTTTTACATCTCCTCTCTCAGGCTTCTGTCTGGAGCTCTAGCAACAACAGGTCAGAGAGCCGATCAGAAATCGCAATCAGAGAGGCACTGAGCCTCACTTCTGAGTGATCACATAAAGATATAGCAGGTTTCAGGTAAACACTCAGAGAAACTAAGTCCT
>NW_019493296.1:0-394 GCF_002814215.2 Seriola lalandi dorsalis | reverse complement strand
CACCATCTAAATGATCCAAGTAACTACAGTTCCTGATATGATATGTAGTTCTCTGTTTAATAAGGAAGTTTGAAGCTTCCACTTAAGGGTATTTTAATCGCATTGTAGGATGGTTTCATTATAGCTGTGTTACAGGTGTCAATGAACCAGAGAAGGTGTATAAATTTACCAGAAACAACAGGCTTTGGCTGATGTTTAACCAAACATCAACACCATCATATTCTGAAGAGCCAGCATATACAGCAGTTACAGTCTACACTACAGGGCACAGCTGATGCTGGCCTGAGCAAAGGCAGTCAGTGTTTTTACTTGCCTGGGATGTTAACTCAAACTTGTTTGCTTATTCTCAACCTACCTTAATGTTTAGTTAAATGCTTTACCTTCTCCCATTTAT
>NW_019493295.1:0-394 GCF_002814215.2 Seriola lalandi dorsalis | reverse complement strand
TAAAGATAAAGAGGTCAAAGTTCCTCTCATGTGTTAATGTTTAATCTGAATTTTGAATTAAAAAAAAAATTATAAACATGAAAAACATCAGTTTCAAACATTTAACAGCGTCTGAAATATTTCTTATCTATAACTCTTGGTTCATTCAAAATTAACTTTGTTAACTAACAATTTACACATAAAACTCATTAAATTAATCTGATTCATACAGAATGCTTGTTCAATATAACATTGATGTTTTTCCATACAGTGTGTGAAGAATCTGAATCTTTGAGATGAAATAAAATAAAATAAAATTTACATAGAAATGAGCATTAGCACTTTCATCATCAATACTCTGATCAACTGATTGATCCATTGAGAAACAGCATGATCAGAGTGATCCAAGTCCCTG
>NW_019493294.1:0-394 GCF_002814215.2 Seriola lalandi dorsalis | reverse complement strand
AGGGGAAGGAAGGAGGGAGGAGATGGACAGAGACGGGGAGAGAGAGATGGAGCGGGTGAAGGAGGAGAGGGGAGAGCAAGCGTGACGAAGGGAGACGCAGAAAGAGGAAGGGGGAGAGTAGAATAAGGGAGGGAGGGAGAGATGGGGGAAGGAAAAGAAGTGATGATGGGTGAAAATCAGAATAAAAGAGGACGGGATTCCACAGATCATCGTACGTGCAACCACATATGTAAAGTGAAAAACAAAGAGAGAGATATAAAAACTACGGCCTCTCCAAAGCCCCTCTCAGCTGCTTCCAAGTCCCACTGCATTTCCCCCGGGGTGTGTGTGTGTGTGTGTGTGTGTGTCTGTTTGTGCGTGTGTGTGTGTGTGTGTGTGTGTGTGTGTGTGTGTG
>NW_019493293.1:0-394 GCF_002814215.2 Seriola lalandi dorsalis | reverse complement strand
TTTTGCAAAGTTAGAGTTATTAACTCAATTTCCCCCTAAAATTAATGTGTTTGGACTTTGTATTTATGATTTACTGTTTTATTTTGAAATGATTTTAAATTTTTTCCAATCACTCCCTTATGTATTTAATGCCTGCCTTACACCAATGGATCCACACTCCCCACAGTCGCCTCAGTGCTCACTGTCAGTTCAGTTTGCTGCTTCCTGTTTGCTGTGGTTGGAGTTGACAGTGTTCACCTCACTGAACATCATTGTTTTCACGAGCCAAAACTAAAAAATGACGATGATATTGAACATGTTTGATTTTATTGGAAAGTCAAAATGAAAAAACCACTGAGTTAAGACAGCTCGGACTATCACCTTACACCAAACGATCAAGATGACGGGAGCGTGC
>NW_019493292.1:0-394 GCF_002814215.2 Seriola lalandi dorsalis | reverse complement strand
GTTTTTGGGGCTTTCGTACTCTGTATTTTTTTGTATAGGTTTGGATGGATTTTGAAGATCATTCTAGTTTTATGCTCCTGTTCCTTCTTTTTGGTTTGTTTTTTGGTGCATTTTCAAGATACAGCCACTCAGAAGAAACTATATTCATCTTTTCTCCAGGAAAGCCACATCTGTCCATCTTCTACAATCCGCCTCCAAATAAAGACTTTGAAAAGAATTTTCTCATTAAATCTCATATAAAATCACGTTACCTAACCAACAAAGTCAGCTCGGTTCTAATACACAAGCCGCCCTGGGGATGCATAAAAATCAAGTTATGTAGTTAAAAGCCATTTAATGGTTTGGTTGAGTTTCACTTTGCAAGTGAATCACACAATCCTGACTGAGGAGGAGT
>NW_019493291.1:0-394 GCF_002814215.2 Seriola lalandi dorsalis | reverse complement strand
AACAGCAAATACATTTTGTAGGAAAAATAATTGCAAGTGGATTTTGTTTATCTCAAATATGTTGATACTGAACTTATCGGTAAAATCCAAACTGTTGCTCCAACAGTGCAGTCAGGAAACACGAGTCGACTCTGGGCAGAGTACAAATTATACATATGGTCAGTCAGTCAGTCAGTCAGTGACATTCACCCTTATAGTGCTGGTCCAGCACAAAAGGTAAAAGACGTAACCACCACAGGAACAGACTATTTACCCAAAATAATAAACATCTATTGATGTCAAAGCGTATCTCTACAACAATTAATCCTCCATCGTCTCACTGCTCATGACTGAACACCAGTGTCTGTTGAATTAGATAATATATGACATTTTATGTTGGTAATGAAATGCCAAG
>NW_019493290.1:0-394 GCF_002814215.2 Seriola lalandi dorsalis | reverse complement strand
GCACTAAAAAGTGGAGTTTCATTTGTTGCTTTAATTGGGGCAAGAAAGTTTCTTTGTGGTTTTGTGTGTGTGTCATTACTCAACTACTCTGCTATTATGTCCACTTCCACACGTTCTGTGCCTTTAAAAACCAATGATGCAGTATTTATTGTCAGATATTTGTCAGGTAATGATTGTCGAAACATATCTACTACTAAAAATATTACTGTTAGTTCTTTTGCTTGTCCACAAACTGAACCGCATCGACCACTTCACCCACCCTGAACAAGTTAAATATATTTAAGAGCAATGGTTTGTAGAATCTTAAACTATAATATCTGCTTTAGCGTTGGCCTTCAAAAAGCTCACGATGGCCAGGCCCTTGAATCTTGAATCAAGTTAAATCGGATGCACA
>NW_019493289.1:0-394 GCF_002814215.2 Seriola lalandi dorsalis | reverse complement strand
TCTTCAGTTGCTACCATGTTCAAGTCCAGCTCACCCACCAGTAAATACGGACAGCTGATACCTTCAAAACTAAATGACTTCAGTCTTGTTTTCTATTTTGCTCACTGTATATTTTTATTAAATTTAATTCTCAACAATTATAAATTTGAATCTTACTATTACTGTTACATCATAGTTCCCTAATGAAGTGAGAAAAGCAGACATCTTACCTCATCAGAGTCCAGCAGGGGGGGCAGGGCGCTGTGAAGAGAAGACTCAGCATCACATCTGAAATGATGTTGTACAGTAATAATTTCTGCTATCAACAGGTCTGGGCTGAGGTCATGCTCATGATAACTTACACATCTGCCATAGACGACGGGATGTTCTCTTCGACCCACTTCAGATCCTCATC
>NW_019493288.1:0-394 GCF_002814215.2 Seriola lalandi dorsalis | reverse complement strand
AGACGCATGTGAGATTTGAGGTGACCCGCCTGGTTGAAGCCACGCTGGCACACCGAACACTTGTACGGCTTCACACCTGTGTGCACAGCTAAGTGTCTCTGAAGAGAAAGTGGCCAGAGGAATTCAATCCCACAGATGTGACATTTTAACTGCTTGGGGCCTCTGTGATCCTCCAGGTGGGTTCTGCGTTCCTTATTTGTGGCAAATGTCTCTGAGCAGTCAGGACATTTATAGGGCTTTCCTTGAGTTAGGTGGATCTGCTCATGAGTGATTTTATCCACCTTTGTTTTGAATGTAATGTTGCAGTATTTGCAAGGATGTTCATAGTTTTCATTGTGGACTCTGCTGTGGGAATTTAGAGCAACCTCACTAACACATCTCTTGCCACAGATAT
>NW_019493287.1:0-394 GCF_002814215.2 Seriola lalandi dorsalis | reverse complement strand
ACAGCATTTGCCTTGAACCTTTTGCTTGTCTGAGGGCGACTCACTCGAAACAGCCCCCCCAGCTCCTCCTCCTCATCCTCAGAATCATCTGCCTCTACAACTGGAAAAAACGAGATCAAAACTAAACCTTAAACTCAGTGGGCAGTTTATTAGGCACACCTACCTAAAATAATAACCGACTGTGATCATTTCGGAGGCTGTGCTTTGTGATGTTGAACTGTACTGCATTATACAGAGAGGTGTTTCTGTTACTTAACCTACCCTCAATGATATAAATGGGGTGGACAAAATGGTAGAAACACCTGCCTATATACAATGTAATATCACCACAAACTATATCCTCCAAAAACCACCATGAAGATGAATCAACATCTCTGAAAACGGTTGAGACTTT
>NW_019493286.1:0-394 GCF_002814215.2 Seriola lalandi dorsalis | reverse complement strand
GTCTCTGTTTCTGCTCCCCTGTAGCAGTCTGATGAGGATGGTGTGTGGTCATAGACAATACAACTGATTTCTTTTTCTACTGCCTTTCACACTCCGGCTCCAGCACTGAGTGGACCTACGATGCTGCAGCCGTTTATTTAATAATGAGCAAGTGTGGTGTGTGTGTGTGTGTGTGTGTGTGTGTAGGATGGGGATGTATTAGCGGAGCTGGCACCAGGCAGTATCGATTAGAAGTAATGAGGAAAATGACGAGGGACAAGGCAGCTCACACATAAAAACTGACATATGCGCTCACCTAGCAGTTTATTAGGAACACCTATTTAAAACTAATGCAATGTAATACAGCAGTCCTGCAACACGTCTTCATATTACCTGAAACTGTTTCAGAGGTGTT
>NW_019493285.1:0-394 GCF_002814215.2 Seriola lalandi dorsalis | reverse complement strand
AATCACAGCCTCTCTGCTCTTAACTAATCGAAACCTAACCCCCCCTCCATCTCCCTCCTCTCTATCTCTCTCTCTCTCTCTATTTCTCTCTCTCTCTCCATCCTCACTAACTTTAACAGAAAACTCCAAGCTTGTCGGAGCTAAACACACATATTGTTCTGTTTTTGATCTCCTCCTCGCTCGGCACTTAACATCGACTTTCCTTCGTACTTTCTTTAAACGTCGACACAGAAGGACTTTGTCCCACATTTAAGTATGTGCAGATACTTTCTCAGGATTAAAGGGAAGAACCTCTGATGTTGAAATGTGCTGCTGCTGTCAGGAGGCTCAGAGAGAAGATGCAGGTGGATAAGTGGACTACTTAAAACAGTTTGTAAGGATAAAGATCTGCAGG
>NW_019493284.1:0-394 GCF_002814215.2 Seriola lalandi dorsalis | reverse complement strand
CAGAAACCTAAAGGAATGTGCGGGTAGGTCAGTGTCACAGATCACACTTTAGCAATACTGCTATGACAAAATAAATTTGGAAATTAAAATGACGTGGAGTTGGAACGATTATCATTTAATTTTCTGCATTTGCACAAAATATATATTTATTAATATATATTTTCTGGCATTTTACAGACCAAACTTTTAAATTTTTAAACTTGAACAGACACAATCACAGAATAATAACAGTAAAAAAATTAAAAAACAGTCAAATATAAAGTCATAAAGACACATTTTCAGTCGTGTGACCCGAAATATTCATGAATACACAGCATGCCATGCAACACGAGTGAATCTGTGTGTGTGTGTGTGTGTGTGTGTGTGTGTGTGTGTGTGTGTGTGTGTGTGTGTG
>NW_019493282.1:0-553 GCF_002814215.2 Seriola lalandi dorsalis | reverse complement strand
GTCGTCACTGACTTTGTGATCACGTTGTTCGATCGGACGTTCAACAATCAATCAGTGTTTCAGACTCTGTTAAATCTGGCACCTTCAGTCATTTACTGAAAATCTGCTTTAGGCAAGTTTGAGTCTTGTTCACTTTAGTCACATTTTAGTCGACAAACAAACTTAAGACGTTTTAGTCTCAGGTTTAATCTTGGTCTCATGTTTAATCTTGGTCTCAGGTTTAATCTTGGTCTCATGTTTAATCTTGGTCTCATGTTTAATCTTGGTCACAGGTTTAATCTTGGTCTCTTGTTTAATCTTGGTCTCAGGTTTAATCTTGGTCTCATGTTTAATCTTGGTCTCAGGTTTAATCTTGGTCTCATGTTTAATCTTGGTCTCATGTTTAATCTTGGTCTCATGTTTAATCTTGGTCTCATGTTTAATCTTGGTCTCAGGTTTAATCTTGGTCTCATGTTTAATCTTGGTCTCAGGTTTAATCTTGGTCTCATGTTTAATCTTGGTCTCATGTTTAATCTTGGTCTCATGTTTAATCTTGGTCTCATGTTTAATCTTG
>NW_019493281.1:0-394 GCF_002814215.2 Seriola lalandi dorsalis | reverse complement strand
TCACAGGGAAATCGAAGGTCAGGTGTATGCTGGGGAGGTGAAGGAGAAAGAAAAAGCTAAGAAACAATATGAGAAGGCTGTTTCCTCTGGACAGACGGCTGGACTGGTCAAGTGAGTCAGTCAAAATGAAAAATACATAAACTCACTATTGCAAACATGAAAATAAATGTTCAAAGCAACATCTACATTTTTATGCCAAACTAAAGATCCTAAATTGATCATTTTAACATTAGAAGCTGTCAGTTATATCTGTGTTTTATCACAGGGCCTCTGGGAGGAAGATGGAGAAGTTTTCAGTGTCTGTCAACATCGCAGCCAAAAGTAACGTGACTTTCATTCTGACATACGAGGAGCTCCTTCAGAGGAAACTGGGCCAATATGAGATTTTAACCCG
>NW_019493280.1:0-394 GCF_002814215.2 Seriola lalandi dorsalis | reverse complement strand
ACCTGCAGCAGCGCTTATCAGCCTGAACGGGTGGCACCGACCTGGACTGCTCTTTAGCTCTTATCTGTAACGCAGGATGTAGAGCAACACAGACACTGGCTCAACAGCGGCTAAGCAGGATATCAGGAGCACTGCTTACTAACAAGATTATTGTGGAACAGATATCAGAGAGATTATTAAACGTGCCACACGCCGCACTGGTTGATAGTGTGTATGTTGTGTGTGTGTGTGTGAAGGTGGGTGCAGGTGGGTATGAAAGATGATTCCAGTGATTTTCATTTGAAGACCTGCAGGTTTTTTGGCTTCATGTCAGTTTATTGTCAGTGTCAGAAATTATAAGGTGTTTGTGTTATAGAGTTCATCGTACAATAAGCTGCTCTGCTTACAACATGAA
>NW_019493279.1:0-394 GCF_002814215.2 Seriola lalandi dorsalis | reverse complement strand
GTTTTACAGTTGGAAAAAGACTGAAGTCCTTTCATTTTATACAAGGAGCCTAGTTTGATTTTTAATTCTTGAATCAATAGTTGAATATGAATCTTGAAAGATTGTCTACTGCAAAGCCAAATGCAGCATCTGCATGACGCAGCAAGAGTTATATGAATGCCATTTGAATTAGTATTAATGGCGGGGTGATCAGTGGTGGCGCCGGAGTGATAGCTGGAAGGCATCAAAGGCAGATTGAAGCCGAGTCAGGGCCTGAGCTGGGGTGAAGTCTGGGGCATATAAAATCATATCATCAACAAAAAAATGAACATTGACGTATTGATTAGGAACAATTATGTTATTTATATGTAATGTTAACAGCAACTGGTAACTGGGCTTCACTGAGTATCGTAAA
>NW_019493278.1:0-394 GCF_002814215.2 Seriola lalandi dorsalis | reverse complement strand
TTTTTACCACGGAGCGAAAGCGGATGGAGTCGATGGATCCTTGATCCCTGAAGAGGCTCCGCAGCGTCTGAAGGACAGAAGAGAAAAATATCAAATGAACAACAACTCGTCGACTCACATGGAAACATCCTGCACTGATCAGACACACGAACTCAACATCACCTTCTTGGTGCAGCTGATGGGCAGGTTGCCGACGAACACCGTCCTCTTGCTCTTCACGGCCTCTTCCTCTCTGCTGGCCTTCAGCCTCTGCCTCTTCATCACCCAGTGCTCCACATCCTTCTCTCCGCCCGACTCCGACGCCTTCCTCTTCTTCTTCTTCTGCTTCACCGACGTCTCCTGCCCTCGCTCGTCGTCGTCCGCCTCCTGCAGACCGCTCTCCCTGAAACCAGCC
>NW_019493277.1:0-394 GCF_002814215.2 Seriola lalandi dorsalis | reverse complement strand
AGGCATAAAAAACGTCAAAAACGCCATAGTATCGTAAGGCATAAAAAACGGAAAAAACGCCATAGTATAGTAATACATAAAAAACGCCATAGTATAGTAAGGCATAAAAAAACGGAAAAAACGGCATAGTATAGTAAGGCATAAAAAATGCCATAGTATAGTAAGGCATAAAAAACGTCAAAAACGCCATAGTATAGTAAGGCATTAAAACATCGAAAACGCCATAGTATAGTAAGGCATAAAAAACGCCGTAGTATAGTAAGGCATAAAAACGTCAAAAAACGCCATAGTATAGTAAGGCATTAAAACATCGAAAACGCCATAGTATAGTAAGGCATAAAAAACGCCGTAGTATAGTAAGGCATAAAAACGTCAAAAAACGCCATAGTATAGT
>NW_019493276.1:0-394 GCF_002814215.2 Seriola lalandi dorsalis | reverse complement strand
TGCTGTCGCTCTGGAGTGTGCGCGTTGTTCTGCGTGTGTCTCTGCTCCGTGTCGGCGTCGCCCTCGTCGAGCAGTCCGGCAAAGTCCCCGTCTGGAAGAGTCTCTGTGTGGAGGAGGACCGGGGAGGTTTCTTTGGGTTTGTTCTGGGCCGTCTCTGGGCCGGGGCTCTGAGGGAGACACACGGGTCACTCAGGGATTTGTTGAACTGAAGCTGCAGTTTAACTTCCACATGTATTTTTTTCAGTGGAATCAGCTGGTAAAAACTAACAGCATGACCCAGCTGGGCCACCGTACATGTCCAGTGTCTGTCAGCTGACAGAAACACACACAAATGATTATTGTTTTCATCACCGATTAATCTGCTGATTATTTTCTCAATTAATCGATTCATCAT
>NW_019493275.1:0-394 GCF_002814215.2 Seriola lalandi dorsalis | reverse complement strand
AAACAATCTCCGTCCAGACTTACACACCTGAAAACACATACAGTACAAACATGAGCAATCACGAACACCGGGCACGAGCGGGCCGGGAAGCAGTTGATTAGTTGCACAAAATACTACGACCATGGAACGGCAAAGACGGATGCAGTGTTAAAATACAGGCTTTAACTGAACAGCAGCTGCTAGCAAAAACAACAAGGTCAGTAACACTGTAATTCATTATCATGTTGTATTCACCACTGGTAGTCGAGGCTGATGAGACCCAGTCAGGGAGCGGCTGTCATTGTTTCCAAAACTGTTTTCGCCTGTTCAGACTGAAAAAAACCCAGAGTTTTTAAACTAAAACGGGTCCAGCAGAGTTTCCAAAAATCTCCATTTTCGGTGCTCGAAAATTTCG
>NW_019493274.1:0-394 GCF_002814215.2 Seriola lalandi dorsalis | reverse complement strand
CTCTCTCTCTCTCTGCCAGCCGGAGTATTAAGAAGGTAAAAATAGCTCGGTGGCGGCGGTGAGTCTCAGGCGAGGCTGTGACACTGCGCAGCGCTTTACAAGACGCCTGCTCCCACCGCGACACCCACCCTCTGACTCCAGCTCAGAGCAGCAGTGTATTAAAACAATACCTGAAGACTCCTCTCTCTCTCTTTCATTGTGAAAATAGCTCCTCTCCTCTGGTATTACTGCAGTTATTTGCCAGAATGTCACTGCAGCAGCTGAGACCCGTGTGAGTGCTTTGGTCTTTGAGCATATTTGTGCATAGAAATACACTATTATTTAGTTTTTGTGTGTGTGTGTGTGTGTGTGTGTGTGTGTGTGTGTTCGCACGTGTGTGTGTGTGTGTGAGTGC
>NW_019493273.1:0-394 GCF_002814215.2 Seriola lalandi dorsalis | reverse complement strand
TTACAATTTCACTGCTGGTGCTGTATGAGCTGCTCTGTCTGATTTACTGTTACTCTGTATCAAGTTGTGTGAGTGCAGTGTGCAGTCAAACATGCTAACCCTAAGAACCCGCCCCCCAGATCACACCTATTGGTTGAGAGCGGCAGGCTGCCACTTTGACTGTACGATCCCCTTTATCAAAGGAGTGTTCTTGTGTCAGTTAGGACTGGTGTGAATAATTGTATGAATTACTTATAATAAACTAATAATACATCTGTAGCTGGGTATGCACACCAAAAAAAAAAATTAACAGATATTAAAAAAAAACACAAAGAATATATGATATATATATATATAGTATATATATTGTTATACTATATATATATATATTGAATCTAGCACAAAAATGATCGCT
>NW_019493271.1:0-394 GCF_002814215.2 Seriola lalandi dorsalis | reverse complement strand
CACACACACACACACACACACACACACACACACACACACACACTCACACTCACACTCACACACACACACACGCTCCCAGTATGAACACAATCTGTGTTGTACACATGCATGCATAAACATAACATGAATACACAACTAATGGCACTCGAAGGCACACACACACACACACACACACACACACACAGGCTCATTTGCACACACACAAAATGAGCAGCGCCCTTGCAAAGCGATCCCCACCACAGCCCGTCTCTCCCCACTCGCCACAGGAGGGTGATGTATATATTTACCGCCTTTAGAGTGGATCAGTCATGGAGAAAAGCTGCGCCGTGCACAGATGCAGTGAAGCTATATCACTTCAAACAGTGTTGTTTTCACACCACTTCTTCAACCACAG
>NW_019493270.1:0-394 GCF_002814215.2 Seriola lalandi dorsalis | reverse complement strand
TGTAAAATCTGCAGCAACATTAGCAGTTCAGGCCTTATTCCAGGCTTAGTGCTACAGGAGAAAAGGCACAGATATAAAAAGATCAATAAACAGTAAGAATGAGGACATCACATCCATCCATCCACTTTTTTTTATATACACTTATTACTGTTTAGTGTTGTGGGAGCTGGAGCCTGGCACAGCATGTACTGCTGAGGACAGATTGAATAAACTATTGAGTTATGGCAGTCCCGAGTCCGGAAATGGAGTCTGCGAGAATCGATTAGTTCTGTGAAGCTAAACTGTAGCCAGGACCTTCCCCTTTTTATGGTTGTGATTATGTGTATGTATATATATATGTGTGTGTGTGTGTGTGTGTGTGTGTGTGTGTGTGTGTGTGTGTGTGTGCGTGTGT
>NW_019493269.1:0-394 GCF_002814215.2 Seriola lalandi dorsalis | reverse complement strand
TTATTTGGTTATGTGTGGCTTTCTGGAAAACAATACATTTTTACGTTTAGGCACCCCTGCGATTGTCACACTTTTTCTGTTACAAACTGAACCCGGCCCCCCATCAGAGAAGGGAAAAGTTATGTGGCCCTCACAGGAAAAAGTTTGGGGACCCCTGATCTAGAGGATCAGATGAACCTTCACAACCTAAAAACAGCAAACAAAGACAAGAACGGTTAATAAACCAACTTAACTGGTCCAAACCAACCAGTCCTCCAACCTGAGCGACCAGAAGGTTGTTTGTTCCCATAGGAGTGTCTCCTGACATAGCGCCCCCTGCGGCAGCAGGTGTACCAGACCTTAGTTGTCATGGTTACAATAATAAATACGCAGAACGTACCAACTGTGGAGTACC
>NW_019493268.1:0-483 GCF_002814215.2 Seriola lalandi dorsalis | reverse complement strand
AAGCGCATACACACGTGCGCACACGTTAATTATCTGTTTGTGGTTGCCTGCTGCTCAATAAGTATTGATAATGTCATTAGGAAGAGGAATGTGTGTGTGTGTGTGTGTGTGTGTGTGTGTGTGTGTGTGTGTGTGTGTGTGTGTGTGTGTGTGTGCACATTTGCCTCACACAGGTGTCTTGGATTTAGAGAGGGTGTCTTCTGGGGAAAAGTTGGATTTTATCAGCTGCAGTCACAGTACAATAACTCACACACAGTTCTACCATAGAAGAGATCCGCAGTTCTCCTCATTATGTTGTGTTTTCTCTTCCTCAGCGGTGGGTCTGCGCTGTGTGTACTCACCAGTCTTGGTGTTTCCGCCCTTGTAGGAAATCTTGTTGATGGCGTCCAGCAGTCGCTCCTTGTCGCTGTACGAGTTCAGCTTGAACTCAGTCCGAGCGTCGTCACTGAACTGGACCATGGCCACCTGTCATACAGTACAGGA
>NW_019493267.1:0-394 GCF_002814215.2 Seriola lalandi dorsalis | reverse complement strand
ATACAGATACAGTTACAGGTACAGGTACAGGAACAGATACAGTTACAGGTACAGGTACAGGTACAGGTACAGGCACAGGCACAGGCACAGGCACAGGTACAGGCACAGGTACAAATACAGATACTGAACCGGTACAGGTACAGGTACAGGTACAGGTACAGGTACAGATGTACAGATACTGTACTGGTACAGGTACAGATAGTGTAGGGTGGTAAGCAGCAGTCTGATTTGAGCTCTTTCTATTGTGTTATTCAGCCTCCTGGCTGCAGCATCTTAGTGATGATTTTGCGACCTTATTAAAATGACAAATAAAATCCAGGTCGGACTAAAATCTGTGTCCTGATCCTTGATCTGTTTGGACACTGACTCAGTCTCTGATTGTCATCCCCCAGCT
>NW_019493266.1:0-461 GCF_002814215.2 Seriola lalandi dorsalis | reverse complement strand
TATTCTATGTTGTTTTTATGACTTTTTATGCCTTACTATACTATGACTTTTTATGCCTTACTATACTATGTCGTTTTTATGACTTTTTATGCCTCACTATACTATGACTTTTTATGCCTTACTATACTATGGCGTTTTTATGATTTTTTTATGCCTCACTATACTATGACTTTTTATGCCTTACTATACTATGACATTTTTATGATTTTTTATGCCTGACTATACTATGTCGTTTGTATGACTTTTTATGCCTTACTATACTATGATATTTTTAAGACTTTTTATGCATTACTATATTATGGCTTTCTATGACTTACTATACTATGACTTTTTATGCCTTACTATACTATGACGTTTTTATGATTTTTTATGCCTGACTATACTATGTCGTTTTTATGACTTTTTATGCCTTACTATACTATGTAGTTTTTATGACTTTTTATGCCTCACTATACTATGAC
>NW_019493265.1:0-394 GCF_002814215.2 Seriola lalandi dorsalis | reverse complement strand
TCATCTCCAATCTGACCCCTCTCTTGTTCAGGGATGAGATCCCTGTAGAGAGTGTCTAAAAAGGTGACAAGACACTCAGTACTGTATGGCCCAATAATGGGAATATGCATTAGCACACCATTCTCAGAGATGGCAGCACCCATGGTTATGTTCCCACCCTGTTGGCCCGGCACATCAACCGTAGCTCTGTGGCCGATGATATTCGACCACGCCTTCTGCGTTTCGTTAGGTTGAAGCCAGCCTCATCCATGTAGATGAAGTTGTGCGGTGGTTCACTTGCTTCCAGTTCCATCATACGCTATATCCAGAAGACACAAAATGAGTTTTATGAATTACATGCATTTTCATTTTGGACAAGATACAGTTACATCAAATGTATACAGCACATATTGCA
>NW_019493264.1:0-394 GCF_002814215.2 Seriola lalandi dorsalis | reverse complement strand
GATTAGCAAAGCAGCGTGCCCATGCATACAAACAACTGTCATGTACTCAAAGTCAAGTAGCCACACTGAACAACAAATCAAACAGCATGCCTGTGTTTCCATGTGTTGTGACTCAGTTTATTTATGTGTTTCTGTGAATTTGAATCTATAATAGTATGAATTTAAGTGTTTAGGTGTTTAGGTGTGTTTGGTCTGCTGCAGGTTTGTTGTGTGCTTGTAAATATGTTTTGTGGATGTAAGACCCTGGGGGTGAGTTTGGTGGTGTCAGCATGGTGCTTATGAATTTGCATAGGAGATGATGTCATGGATTTTAGTATGAGGCTCTCTAACACTGGGAGTAGGAGATACACACATACTTGTCTGTCCCATTCTTGTGAACATGTTATCTCAATAA
>NW_019493263.1:0-394 GCF_002814215.2 Seriola lalandi dorsalis | reverse complement strand
TGTGTGTGTGTGTGTGTGTGTGTGTGTGTGAAATAGAGAGAGAGAGATGATGAGTCATTAATCATTCAGTATAAAGGGGTTCAGGTCCTCGTGCCTCTCTCTCTCCTCAGGCTTATAAAACATGTTTTTGTTGTGCAACACCTTGTATAACTGACCCAGCAGAGCGACTGGGTCAGCGCAGATTAAAAACTGTGTCATCTTAGAATAATTGTTGTATTTTTAAGGCCAAGTGTCGGAATTTGATCTGATGTCTAACAACAAACAGGTCAGACAGACGACGCAGAAAACACAGGATCAAAAATCAAAGACCTGAACAACCACACAACAACAACAACAACAACAACAACCACTTTCAAACCCTCGGGTACGACCCACGGCAGCGTCTCCTGAAATG
>NW_019493262.1:0-394 GCF_002814215.2 Seriola lalandi dorsalis | reverse complement strand
AACAGCAGAGAATGGAATGAGATTAACTTCAACAGCTGATAAACTGAGAGACTGACAGAATAAACCACTTCAGTGTTTGTGAGTCTGATGGGATTCCTTTACACTTTCTTTTTTAAGATTTGTGACCCAGATATGTAGAGAGCTGGACATGTTACTGCTGGTTCTCTGTGTGTGTGTGTGTGTGTGTGTGTGTGATCATGGAAAAAGGTGGTCCTGGAGACACCTACTCTACTACCACAGAGGTGGATTTAAAGGAGCTATTTGTAAGTTTTGCTATTCCTACATAGCTAATGTTAGCATTAACGGGTGTTTACTGAGGCCTGCCAGTCTTGCTGAGAGCTTCACCCATCGTTACAACAGATTCTAAATATATATATATATATATAATAATTTG
>NW_019493261.1:0-394 GCF_002814215.2 Seriola lalandi dorsalis | reverse complement strand
TGTAAAAACTTTGCTCCGTAGCACTAATAGTGGTCAATAACTCCGCCTTTAATTTTCCTATTGGGGATTCACCTAAAAAGACTCTTTTACTCAATGTAAAACTCAGGAGCCGGAAGATTTCAGACGTCTTTTTTATGCAATCTTTGATGTTGTTGTTTTGGATGTAAGAATATGGATATATAACTTTCGGTTCATTCTTTCGAGCAACCTGAGTTTTACGTTGATATTGCACGAAACCTCTGGACATTATATTTATGTGCTATATCTTGTACAGGACTGTAATACATGCGTGAAGGACACTTTTGTACAAGTATTTATTGACGGATGTTTTTATTAACTCACCTATTCAATTTATCTTCCACTTCACATGGGATAAGGCGACTGGCTGCTGACT
>NW_019493260.1:0-394 GCF_002814215.2 Seriola lalandi dorsalis | reverse complement strand
CGAACGTCATCGGTTCCTAACAGAACCCAACAGTAACAGGTTGTGGATCGAAGCATTAATATGTTTCCACCAACTCAGGCTTCTGCAAGAGAGAGAAGGTATGAGAGAGAGAGACAGAGAGAGAGAGGAGGAGGACAAGAAAAGCAGTGTAACAGAAGAGGAGAGAGGGGGAAGAGAGACACTTGCGTCTCCTCCAGTCGAGGAGACTCTGGAGGTTTAAATGATTGTCGTGGGGCCGACGTCTGCTGCAGTCATATTAAACAACAGCTTGTCTGCAGAAATAAGCTGCAGGGCTATTGGTTTACTCTCCATCTCCTTCCCTCGCTTCTTCTTCTACCCCCATTTGGTGTGTGTGTATGTGTGTGTGTGTGTGTGTGTGTGTGTGTGTGTGTGT
>NW_019493259.1:0-394 GCF_002814215.2 Seriola lalandi dorsalis | reverse complement strand
CCTTTATTAGACAGCTTGACAACACAGACTAACAGGGAACATGGGGAGGGAGGGGAATTACATGTGACAAAGCTTTGAGCTGGAGATGAACTGGGGATGTGATCATGTGGGAGACGTTTCATTTCAGATCGATGCTTTTAACATGTTTTATGTTCATTTTACGTCTTTTCATGTGAGGCACTTAGTGCATGTCTTTTTTTGTTGTAAAGCACTTTGTGCTACATTTCTTGCATGAAAGGTGCCATACAAATAAAGTTTATCATTATTATTATTATTATTAATGTGGGTGTAATGGTGGAAAGTACAGTCCTCCTCAGGTTGTTGAGAGCTCAACATTTCCACAAACAACACTGCCAAGGACCTTTGTGTCCTCAGTGCTAGTGTGTGGACCCAT
>NW_019493258.1:0-395 GCF_002814215.2 Seriola lalandi dorsalis | reverse complement strand
AGTCATAGCACATAATTCCTGGTATATATATTGACTGGACTTTCTCAAAGCTGCGAGAGTAGTCACGCACCAAGATTTTAATGGAAGAATAACAATAACAAGAAGTGTGACGGATTATAAAATATGCCCTCTATGCCATGCATAACAAGCATCAAATTATGATGTGTATAACCTCATATTTATTGCTAGCAGTCTTCTTCTGCACCACACTTGCTGTTATATTTCTGTTTCTTTGTGCACTTTGGCTGTAGATCAGTGGAGCACCACAAAACAGGCAGCAGGACAAATCGTGTGATTTCTGTTTTTACCGTTGTGCGACCTGGTGTGTCTTCAAATTACAAACAATACGGGAACCCACTCATAAAAACACTGGCTGTGGTTCTTGGACACGTTTT
>NW_019493257.1:0-395 GCF_002814215.2 Seriola lalandi dorsalis | reverse complement strand
CAGAAGGTTAAATCCTCAGATCTTTTTTTCCATTATTTACACATATTTACAGTCACTCTATTTCTTTCACTCTGCATGTGACACTAAGCATGTCCTCCAGACCAGAGAATGAGTGCGCCACTGTCCCCATTTTCAAACAAGGCCATGATGGTCTGCTCCTTCTAGTGTGTGTGTTTGGATCAGGTATAAAAACTTTTGATTTCCCAGCAGGTCATATAACCTCGTTCAGATAGAGTACACTCTTAAAGGTCAGTAACATTAAATTCACTAATCGAATTGAATTAATTTTACACTGAAATGTCACTGTTTTAAATACTGGTTTTATCAGACCATAGGTCAATCACAACCACAACCACACATATTAAAGGATAATTAAGTTTTTTTTTTTTTTTTTT
>NW_019493256.1:0-395 GCF_002814215.2 Seriola lalandi dorsalis | reverse complement strand
ACAATCAAATCTGAAAATTCAGAATTTTTCATTTTAGATATTATAGAAACTATTTCAGAATGATACAAATACAGCATTTTAAACTGTCTTACTCATAGATGGATAGTTTTTCCCCTTCTTTCTCCCTCCAAGGTTATGGCATCATGGTTATTATGGCAGTACAGTGGTGTGTAACAGGTGATGGTAACTGCATGGTTCATGGTTTTTTTCTTACAAAATGACAAAAGGTACAGATAAGAGAACCGTTAAAGTACCGGATCAATAGGTGGTATCAATAAAAATAGTAGTGCCATTATAATCTTAATGATGCCCATCCCTAATGGTGACTGTGGCATCTTCAGCATGTCCAGACTGTGACTTCATCCTCAGGCTGTGCAGTACAGCTGATCTGTCTC
>NW_019493255.1:0-395 GCF_002814215.2 Seriola lalandi dorsalis | reverse complement strand
CTCGTCAGATGATGGGCCCTCAAAGACTCCAGCAATAGCATGCCCGGGACTGGAGTCCTCCTCGTCCAAAGACAAGTCTTCTTGCTCTGTAGAATCTGGAGGGAGGAAGGGTGAGGTCGTCTGGGGTGCCCCTCTGGAAGTTGAAGTGGACCTCGCTGGTTGATCTGGATGTCGACGGTCTGACCTGGTAGGCGGGAACTGTGATGTCGCAGCAGAGAAGCCCGTGCTCAGGCCCAGGTTCTACAGCAGCGGTGGATGAAGGACTGGACAGACGGGCAGCATACTTCCTCCTCATGGGCAGGGAAGAGTAGAGGGAAACCAAAGGCACATTCGAAGGGTGAAAGTCCAGTGGCTGAGCTGGACTTTGTGTTGTGTTGTGGGTGTACTCCACCCAC
>NW_019493254.1:0-395 GCF_002814215.2 Seriola lalandi dorsalis | reverse complement strand
GCTCTCCCTCAGCAACCTCCCGACACACACACACACACACACACACACACACACACACACACACACACACTGTAACTCTCTAACCGCTAACACCACGAGCTGCTGGAGTCACCCAGCTGGGACCTTCTGGCTAATGGACACTGAAACAGTTAGCAACGTGTCCGTCTGCCAAACATACAAAGCAAAGGAAGGACACGCACTTTTCATCTCTACACTGTCAGATAAAATCTAAATTTACTGGGAGGAGAAAACACACAATAGGTGCAGTCCACACAGACAAAAAACCAGCAGTGAAATTGTAATTAAATAGTCTCTTAAAAAATCTGGTTTTCAATCACCATTTCAAACATAGCTGTCATCAAAGAAGTTTTACAGAAGTATTACAATGAAAATGA
>NW_019493253.1:0-395 GCF_002814215.2 Seriola lalandi dorsalis | reverse complement strand
GCTCTTACAATATGAGCTTTAATTCAACCCAATGGGAGTTAATTCTGTGCTAAAGAGCCACAGTTATCCTCTCGCTTGTGTTCAGACATGTTGATAATCTCACTGGTTAATGTGTGAAATCATCTGAGTGTGTGTGTGAGTGTGTGTGTGTGTGTGTGTGTGTGTGTGTTTGGAGGACGAAGCTGTTTCACCCCTGCAGCAGAAACACTCAGACATTTTCTAATGTTTGGTTCATTAATGATCTCTAACGAGGGGACGGTCTGCTCCGTATACTCTCAGTAATTACCATAGTCAGTCTCACTGTAGCCACCAAACGTCTCAGTGACTCATTAACTCGTTACTTATTCAAATGTAGTCACACAATTACAATTACTGACATTTAAACAGCTCGTTAC
>NW_019493252.1:0-395 GCF_002814215.2 Seriola lalandi dorsalis | reverse complement strand
ACACACACTCACACGCACGCGCACGCACACACACACACACACACACTCACACGCATGTGCGCGCACACAGACACTCTCACACACACTCACACTCACACACTCACACATACACACACAGAGCCAGTGATCTTTGATTTGTAGCTGCTGACCTACATGTAAAACACAGCTGAATGACTGTGTGTCTTGTTCTTGTGTCTTTGTGAGGACCAGTCAAACTGTCAGAGCTTCAGAGGAGCTGAAGACATGTTGTCTGCTGCTCCCACTGCTGCAGGTTAAAGCTTGAATTTAGGCTTCAGGTTAGAATTAGACTTAAGTCAAGGTTAGGCGCTTGGCGATGTATTATTCCCCCACAAGTATAGCAGTACAAATGTGTGTGTGTGTGTGTGTGTGTGTGT
>NW_019493251.1:0-395 GCF_002814215.2 Seriola lalandi dorsalis | reverse complement strand
GTGGAGATGGGAGGTGCAGCGCTAGGACCAGGTACGGCCGCAACCTGCTCCCGCTGCAACCTATCATTTTCCGCCCTCAACTGTGCCACCAAATCCCTCATTTCTTGCAGTTCCCCCTCCATTACTTTACTGTTACCACTAATCCCTGGACGCTAATCTTACAACACTTAACAGGAAACCCACTGCTGCTTCGCCTCAAACTCAATGCATCCACTCACACTCAAATCACAATCCAGAAGATGGGCAAATCAGGAACAACAAAAACAAAACAAAAAAAAAAAAACAAACTACAGAGAACACACGTGTCCGCCTTCACTAAGTAAATCCTGCCGACAACGCCAAGTTGTGGCGATGCGAGGGCTCAGAATGTTATACTACGATTATTAAATTTAGGA